>NC_084548.2:3047500-3072500 GCF_033978685.3 Nerophis lumbriciformis
ATTAATTTCTGTAATATCGCTACTGGATATTTTTTTGGGAGGATTTGTTTTCCGTCTGCTTATCCTTGGGAAATTGTATGTATTAATATACTTTTTTTTTTGCAGTGATAATCACCCGCTGAGGGCTTCGCAGGTTTAAAGATAATTGGAATTTAGTTGCGAGGAGACTTTCAATGAGGGTTTGTTTAGTTTTTTTCCCCTTGTCTGAAAAATAGGGCTGTGTGTAAATTCACACACATCTCTACTTATACCTCAATATGTACACGATGGGCCTGATTTACTATTTGTTTACACATGCAAACTTGATAGCACACGCAAAGCTGATGTACTTTAATTTACCATCTATTATCTTCTATGTTAGCCACCTCTCTTTGTTTATAATGTATATTTTCTGTTGGATCTTCTCTCTATTTTATGCTCCCCTTATTAGGGCCCGCATGGCCCATTGTATAAGGACTCCCAAAGGGATGCAAAAATCAACACGAAGTTGGCAATTCCCCCTTCAAGACAAAAAAGTACTAAAAACAGTCACTTTTGCCTCTTTGAGCTGTAATTTGACCCCCTTAACATGCTTCAAAACTCACCATATTTGACCCACACATCAGGACCTGCGAAAATTACCTTTTTTAAAAAAAAAAAAAAACTCAAAATTGCGCTCTAGCGCCCCCTAGGAAAAAAACAACTAGACTGCCTATATCTCCCACTAGGAAGATCGGAGAGACATGAAACAAAAACCTGTATGTAGGTCTGACTTAGACCTAGTTTACATAATTGTATATCATTGGGCAAAAATCAACACGAAGTTGGCAATTCCCCCTTCAAGACAAAAAAGTACTAAAAACAGTCACTTTTGCCTCATTGAGCTGTAATTTGACCCCCTTAACATGCTTCAAAACTCACCATATTTGACCCACACATCAGGACCTGCAAAAATTACCTTTTTTAAAAAAAAAACCAAACCTCAAAACTCAAAATTGCGCTCTAGCGCCCCCTAGGAAAAAAAAACTAGACTGCCTATATCTCCCACTAGGAAGATCAGAGAGACATGAAACAAAAACCTGTATGTAGGTCTGACTTAGACCTAGTTTTCATAATTGTATATCATTGGGCAAAAATCAACACGAAGTTGGCAATTCCCCCTTCAAGACAAAAAAGTACTAAAAACAGTCACTTTTGCCTCTTTGAGCTGTAATTTGACCCCCTTAACATGCTTCAAAACTCACCATATTTGACCCACACATCAGGACCTGCAAAAATTACCTTTTTTAAAAAAAAAACCAAACCTCAAAACTCAAAATTGCGCTCTAGCGCCCCCTAGGAAAAAAAAAACTAGACTGCCTATATCTCCCACTAGGAAGATCAGAGAGACATGAAACTAAAACCTGTATGTAGGTCTGACTTATACCTAGTTTTCATAATTGTATATCATTGGGCAAAAATCAACACGAAGTTGGCAATTCCCCCTTCAAGACAAAAAAGTACTAAAAACAGTCACTTTTGCCTCTTTGAGCTGTAATTTGACCCCCTTAACATGCTTCAAAACTCACCATATTTGACCCACACATCAGGACCTGCGAAAATTACCTTTTTTAAAAAAAAAAAAAAAACTCAAAATTGCGCTCTAGCGCCCCCTAGGAGGAAAAAAAACTAGACTGCCTATATCTCCCACTAGGAAGGTCGGAGAGACATGAAACAAAAACCTGTATGTAGGTCTGACTTAGACCTAGTTTTCATAGTTGTATATCATTGGGCAAAAATCAACACGAAGTTGGCAATTCCCCCTTCAAGACAAAAAAGTACTAAAAACAGTCACTTTTGCCTCTTTGAGCTGTAATTTGACCCCCTTAACATGCTTCAAAACTCACCATATTTGACCCACACATCAGGACCTGCAAAAATTACCTTTTTTAAAAAAAAAAAAAAACCTCAAAACTCAAAATTGCGCTCTAGCGCCCCCTAGGAAAAAAAAAACTAGACTGCCTATATCTCCCACTAGGAAGATCGGAGAGACATGAAACAAAAACTTGTATGTAGGTCTGACTTAGACCTAGTTTTCATAATCGTATATCATTGGGCAAAAATCAACACGAAGTTCCCCCTTCAAGACAAAAAAGTACTAAAAACAGTCACTTTTGCCTCTTTGAGCTGTAATTTGACCCCCTTAACATGCTTCAAAACTCACCATATTTGACCCACACATCAGGACCTGCAAAAATTACCTTTTTAAAAAAAAAACCAAACCTCAAAACTCAAAATTGCGCTCTAGCGCCCCCTAGGGAAAAAAAAACTAGACTGCCTATATCTCCCACTAGGAAGATCGGAGAGACATGAAACAAAAACCTGTATGTAGGTCTGACTTAGACCTAGTTTTCATAATCGTATATCATTGGGCAAAAATCAACACGAAGTTGGCAATTCCCCCTTCAAGACAAAAAAGTACTAAAAACAGTCACTTTTGCCTCTTTGAGCTGTAATTTGACCCCCTTAACATGCTTCAAAACTCACCGAACTGAACACACACATCAGGACTGGCAAAAAATTGCCATCTAATAAAAAAACCTAACCCCAAATCTCAAAATTGTGCTCTAGCGCAATTTATTAATGAAACACACAAAAAAACTGCTCCTCGGATGAAAAAACTGACAAAACTGCCTGTAACTCCCACTGGGAAGGTCGGAGAGACATGAAACAAAAACCTCTATGTAGGGCTCACTTAGACCTACATTTCATAAACTGACAACCTCCAGCAAAAATCAACAGGAAGTTTGCTATTCCCCCTTCAAAACAATTTTTTTGTAAAAACCGGTCACCTTCCTTCAAAAACTATCTCCTCTAAGCGCGTTTGTCATTTCGGCTTCAAACTAACACAGGAGAGAGATTAAACCCTTGTGTATAAAATAACAGAACAGCGTTTTAATACCTGCTCCGGTTTTGATTTTATGACCCTTCAAAGACCCGCTGCGCTGATGCTGCTGCGCTGCTGTTTTTTTTAAGATGGCTGCTTAAAAGCAGGAAGCACCAGCGTGCCTACACAATGCAGACAAGGTAGGTACACTAGACAAAAGTCTTGGGACACTTATGACTACCACCGGACAAAAGTATTGGGACACTTAGGCCGAAAACTGGACAAAAGTATTGGGACACTTAGGCCGAAAACTGGACAAAAGTATTGGGACACTTGGGACTACAACTTGCCAAAAGTATTGGGACACTTGGGACTAAAACTGGACAAAAGTATTGGGACACTTGGGACTAGCACCTGCCAAATACGCGGGCCCGACCTACGCTGCTTGCAGCTTTAATTTTATTTGTATTTATTTTTTGCTGCAGCTGTTACATACACTGTAATATTGTACATGGTGATTTGTTATGTATCGTATATATTATATAAAAATATAATAGAATATAATAATATAATATATCAGTATATATTATACACTGTATGTATAAAATGTAGATATTACATATATTTTATATTTTATATTGCTGCTATAATACATTTTTAGTCTACTTAATACCTGCATTATCCTTTCCATCCTTTGAAACTGAGCTACTGTGTGGAACAATTCTCCTTGTGGATCAATAAAGTTTCTCTAAGTCTAAGTCTAATTAAATGACCTAAATTAGGGGTGTGCAAACTACGGACCACCAACAAGTTCAGATTGGCCCACGAAACGTCTTAATAGACTGTCTTATATGACGCCATTTTATCACCATAAAGTGGTTAATGCAAGAAAGTTAGGTCAATGACCTTTAATTACTGAGTTATGTGCAGCATTTACTTATATGACCAAATGCAAACAACCTTCCCTGGTCATAGTGCAAAAAAAATAAAAAAATAAATAATAATAAATCCATCCAACACAAAATGTCAACAGACATGGTAACACATGCCACAAGATACTCGCTGAACTTTGTGGATATGATAAAAAATGGCCATGCACCAAAATAAATTGTAAACTACACCCATTTAAATCTATTACAAAGCATGACATCACATGTGAGAGGTAGCTTTTTCTGGATGAAAACAAGCATTTACAAGGGATTCTGGGTATTTGTTCTGTTGTGTTTATGTTGTGTAACGGTGCGGATGTTCTCCCGAAATGTGTTTGTCAATCTTGTCTGGTGTGGGTTCACAGTGGGGCGCATATTTGTAACAGTGTTAAAGTTGTTTATACGGCCACCCTCAGTTGATCAAGTATGCATGCATTCGCTAGCCGTAGATATTACGTGACTAGGCCAGTACGCAAAGGCAGCGCCTTCAAGGATTAATTTGACGCTCTGTACATCTTCCTGTGTCCGTGTACACAGCGGCGTTTTAGAAAGTCATACATTTTACTTTCGGAAACCGATACTGGTAGTCTTGAAAACGATACCGAAAATTTCCGATATTACATTTTAACGCATTTATCGGCCGATAATATCAGCAGGCCGATATTATCGGACATCTCTAATAATAATTAGGGATGTGTAATAATATCGGACCGTTGATATTATCGGTCGATAAATGCTTTAAAAAGTAATATCGGAAATTATCGGTATCGTTTTTTTTTATAACCGGTATCGTTTTTTTTTTTTGTTTGTTTTGTTTTTTTATTAAATCAACATAAAAAACACAAGATACACTTACAATTAGTGCACCAACCCAAAAAACCTCCCTCCCCCATTCACACTCATTCACACAAAAGGGTTGTTTCATTCTGTTATTAATATTGTGGTTCCTACATTATATATCAATATATATCAATACAGTCTGCAAGGGATACTGTCATGACTTGGTCCTGGGGTTTAGTTTTTCTAGAAGGCAACGAAAAGTTGGCTCGGGCGAGACAGGAATGAAAAGTACATTTTTATTTAAACACTATAAATACAAAATAACGAAGTAAACAAAAGGTGCGCACAATGGCGGAGAACAAACTATGAAACCAAACACTTGCACAAAGGCAAAAACTATGAACAACAAAAAAACACTAACTGTGGCAATAATAAACAAAACTTACTTGGCATGGACAAAAAGGAGCAGCGTGAACGATGGACATGAAAAAAGAGTCAGAAATGTGCAGAGCATAAATGTGGGGATGTCACCAGAAAGACAAACTGAAAAACAATGAACTTAAATACTACAGACATGATTAACGAAAACAGGTGCGTGACTCAAAACGTGAAACAGGTGCGTGACGTGACAGGTGAAAACTAATGGGTTGCTATGGTGACAAACAAGTGTGCACGATGAGTCCAAATGTGGAACAGGTGAAACTAATGGGTAATCATGGAAACAAGACAAGGGAGTGAAAAGCCAGAAACTAAAGAGTCCAATAACTAAACAAAATATGACTAAGACAAAACATGATTACACAGACATGACAGATACAGTCCGTAAGCACACATGATTGTGCGTGCTGCTGCTCCACTAATAGTACTAACCTTTAACACTTAATTTTACTCATTTTCATTAATTACTAGTTTCTATGTAACTGTTTTTATATTGTTTTACTTTCTTTTTTATTCAAGAAAATGTTTTTAATTTATTTATCTTATTTTATTTTTTTTTATTTTTTTTAAAGTACCTTATCTTCACCATACCTGGTTGTCCAAATTAGGCATAATAATGTGTTAATTCCACGACTGTATATATCGGTATCGGTTGATATCGGTATCGGTTGATATCGATATGGGTTGATATCGGTATCAGTAATTAAAGAGTTGGACAACATCGGAATATTGGATATCGGCAAAAAGCCATTGTCGGACATCCCTAAATATTATTTGATATTTTATGGTAATGTGTTAATAATTCCACACATAAGTTGCACCCCCGGCCAAACTATGAAAAAAAACTGCGACTTATAGTCCGAAAAATACGGTATAATAAAGGTGATTTTTTTTTTCTTTTCCCCCATTGTGGAGCCTTAACATTCACCTGTATTGCCTATTGATTGATTGATTGAGACTTTTATTAGTTTTCATTAATTACTAGTTTCTATGTAACTGTTTTTATATTGTTTTACTTTCTTTTTTATTCAAGAAAATGTTTTTAATTTATTCATCTTATTTTATTTTTATTTTTTATTTTTTTAAAGTACCTTATCTTCACCATACCTGGTTGTCCAAATTAGGCATAATAATGTGTTAATTCCACGACTGTATATATCGGTATCGGTTGATATCAGTATCGGTACTTAAAGAGTTGGACAATATCGGAATATCAGATATCGGCAAAAAGCCATTATCGGACATCCCTAATTATTATAATAATTTTCTTTATTAGTCCGTTCATGCAAATCATAGTGTCTAAAAATGAGTTTTCCCATCGATAATGTGACATTGCGCTTGCGCCGCAGTGTCAGGTGAGCTCTTTCAGTCAATTAGTGCATGAGGAATACATATACAATATGTATTATAATTATTAAAATAGTCGTTAGTTGCTGCTCTACTTCATACAAAACAAACCGTACCAGGCGAGCAAACGCATCAGAGTTAGTTTTTGCTCGACCTAAATGCAGAGGTGGGTAGAGTAGCCAGAAATTGTACTCAAGTAAGAGTACTGTTACTTTAGAGATTTATTACTCAAGTAAAAGTAAGGAGTAGTCACCCAAATATTTACTTGAGTAAAAGTAAAAAGTATGTTGTGAAAAAACTACTCAAGAACTGAGTAACTGATGAGTAACATATATACACACACATATATATATATATATATATATATATATATATATATATATATATATATACATATATACATATATATATATATATATATACACACATATATATATATATACATATGTGTATATATATATATATATATATATATATATATATATATATATATATATATACACACACACACATATATATATATATATATATATATACACACACACACATATGTATATATAAATATATATATATATATACACACGCACACATATATATATATATATATACATATATATATATATATATATATATATATATATATATATATATATATATATATATATACATACATTGATATATACAGTATATAATTTATATTTGTTTATTTTGCCGTTTTTGTTTACATGTTAAAGGTGTTTTAATGAATATACATGCATGTTTAACACATATAGATTCCTTTCTTTCATGAAAACAAGAATATAAGTTGGTGTATTACCTGATTCTGATGACTTGCATCGATTGTAATCAGACAGTAGTGCTGATAAAGTCCACGTTTTCAAATGGAGGAGAAAAAAAGTTCCTCCTTTCTGTCTAATACCACATTAAAGTGGTTGGTTTTTGCCATCTTATTTGTCCAGCTTCCATATTCGTTTTTATACACTTTACAAGAAATACATTGGCGGCAAACTCCGTAGCTTGCTAGCTTGTTTGCGCTGGCTTTCGGAGACTCTTATTTTGAAAGCGCAGGCGCGATGGAGCGGCCCTTTTATTGTGAAGACAGGAACTGTGCAGTCAGTCTTTAGGCTTTTGACGGAATGTACGGTTGAAATAAAAAAAGGTATTTTTTTCCTTCACACTTTTGATTGATTGATTGGAACTTTTATTATTAGATTGCACAGTACAGTACATATTCCGTACAATTGACCACTAAATGGTAACACCCCAATAAGTTTTTCAACTTGTTTAAGTCAGGTCATGTGACCGCCTGGCTCTGTTTGATTGGTCCAACGTCACCAGTGACTGCATCTGATTGGTGGAACGGAGTGAACGTCACCAGTGACTGTATTTGTTGAAACGCAGGCACTATGAAGGTCTGTCTGACAGACCAAAACAAACAAAGCGTGCATTAACAGATCGATAAAAATTAGTAGCGAGTAGCGAGCTGAATGTAGATAAAAGTAGCGGAGTAAAAGTAGCGTTTCTTCTCTATAAATATACTCAAGTAAAAGTAAAAGTATGTTGCATTAAAACTACTCTTAGAAGTACAATTTATCCCAAAAGTTACTCAAGTAGATGTAACGGAGTAAATGTAGCGCGTTACTACCCACCTCTGCCTAAATGTAAACACACTCTAAACCTAAACCATATTCTAAGTTCTTGTGTCTGCTTTTCCATCCAGCCCACTTGTACAAGTGCCGGGCCCTGCGGGATAGCTGCGGCATGTGTCTGAAGGCAGACCCCAGGTTCGAGTGCGGCTGGTGCGTGCAGGACAGGAAGTGCTCCCTCAGACAGGAGTGTGCCGTCGGGGGAAATTCTCACCCGCTGCTGCAGTTCAGCGACGTGGGCGGCTGGATGCACGCTGCTTCTGGGAACAGCCGATGCTCTCACCCCAAAATCACCAAGGTAAGGAAAGGAAAAGAGTACGACGTCAACATGACTGAACATCCTAAAAATAGGTCTATTTTCGATTGTTCTTCATATATAAGGCGCATTAAAGGGGTCATATTATTATTATTTCTTTTTTTTTCTAAATGTAAAACTCTTCCTTGTGGTCTACATAACATGTAATGGTAGTTCTTTGGTCAAAATGTTGCATAGATGATGTTTTACACGTCATCTTCAAGTCGCTTTCTGACAATCGCTTCAGGATGTGCCGTTTTGTCCATCCATCCATCCATCCATCTTCTTCCGCTTATCCGAGGTCGGGTCGCGGGGGCAGCAGCCTAAGCAGGGAAGCCCAGACTTCCCTCTCCCCAGCCACTTCGTCCAGCTCTTCCTGTGGGACCCCGAGGCGTTCCCAGGCCAGCCGGGAGACATAGTCTTCCCAACGTGTCCTGGGTCTTCCTCGCGGCCTCCTACCGGTCGGACGTGCCCTAAACACCTCCCGAGGGAGGCGTTCGGGTGGCATCCTGACCAGATGCCCGAACCACCTCATCTGGCTCCTCTCCATGTGGAGAAGCAGCGGCTTTACTTTGAGCTCCCCCCGGATGGCAGAGCTTCTCACCCTATCTCTAAGGGAGAGCCCCGCCACCCGGCGGAGGAAACTCATTTCGGCCGCTTGTACCCGTGATCTTGTCCTTTCGGTCATAACCCAAAGCTCATGACCATAGGTGAGGATGGGAACGTAGATCGACCGGTAAATTGAGAGCTTTGCCTTCCGGCTCAGCTCCTTCTTCACCACAACGGATCGATACAGCGTCCGCATTACTGAAGACGCCGCACCGATCCGCCTGTCGATCTCACCATCCACTCTTCCCTCACTCGTGAACAAAACTCCGAGGTACTTGAACTCCTCCACTTGGGGCAAGATCTCCTCCCCAACCCGGAGAAGCAGCGGCTTTACTTTGAGCTCCCCCCGGATGGCAGAGCTTCTCACCCTATCTCTAAGGGAGAGCCCCGCCACCCGGCGGAGGAAACTCATTTCAGCCGCTTGTACCCGTGATCTTGTCCTTTCGGTCATAACCCAAAGCTCATGACCATAGGTGAGGATGGGAACGTAGATCGACCGGTAAATTGAGAGCTTTGCCTTCCGGCTCAGCTCCTTCTTCACCACAACGGATCGATACAGCGTCCGCATTACTGAAGACGCCGCACCGATCCGCCTGTCCATCTCACGATCCACTCTTCCCTCACTCGTGAACAAGACTCCGAGGTACTTGAACTCCTCCACTTGGGGCAAGATCTCCTCCCCAACCCGGAGATGGCACTCCACCCTTTTCCGGGCGAGAACCATGGACTCGGACTTGGAGTTGCTGATTCTCATCCCAGTCGCTTCACACTCGGCTGCGAACCGATCCAGCGAGAGCTGAAGATCCTGGCCAGATGTAGCCATCAGGACGACATCATCTGCTTAAAGCAGAGACCTAATCCTGCAGCCACCAAACCAGATCCCCTCAACGCCTTGACTGCGCCTAGAAATTCTGTCCATAAAAGTTCAGAACAGAATGGGTGACAAAGGGCAGCCTTGGCGGAGTCCAACCCTCACCTACTCAGTGGCCTAGTGGTTAGAGTGTCCGCCCTGAGATCGGTAGGTTGTGGGTTCAAACCCCGGCCGAGTCATACCAAAGACTATAAAAATGGGACCCATTACCTCCCTGCTTGGCACTCAGTATCAAGGGTTGGAATTGGGGGTTAAATCACCAAAAATGATTCCCGGGAGCGGCCACCGCTGCTGCCCACTGCTCCCCTCACCTCCCAGGGGGTGATCAAGGGTGATGGGTCAAATGCAGAGAATAATTTCGCCACACCTAGTGTGTGTGTGACAATCATTGGTACTTTAACTTTAACTTTTAAACGTGTCCGACTTACTGCCGGCAATGTGGACCAAGCTCTGACACTGATCATACAGGGAGCGGACTGCCACAATCAGACAGTCCGATACCCCATACTCTCTGAGCACTCCCCACAGGACTTCCCGAGGGACACGGTCGAATGCCTTCTCCAAGTCCACAAAGCACATGTAGACTGGTTGGGCAAACTCCCATGCACCCTCAAGGACCCTGCCGAGAGTATAGAGCTGGTCCACAGTTCCACGACCAGGACGAAAACCACACTGTTCCTCCTGAATCCGAGGTCCGACTATCCGGCGTAGCCTCCTCTCCAGTACACCTGAATAGACCTTACCGGGAAGGCTGAGGAGTGTGATCCCACGATAGTTAGAACACACCCTCCGGTTCCCCTTCTTAAAGAGAGGAACCACCACCCCGGTCTGCCAATCCAGTGGTACCGCCCCCAATGTCCACGCAATGCTGCCGTTTTGTGGGCGGTCTTATTTACATGGCTCACCTTCGACAGCGTCTTCTCCCCGCCATCTTTGTTGTAGCGGTGTAGCGTGCAAGGACGGGAGTGGAATAAGTGTCAAAAGATGGAGCTAACTGTTAGAATGACATTCAGACTTTACTTCAATCAATAACGGAGCAGCATCTCCTCATCTGGAAACTACTACAAAGCGTTGTTGTTGTTGTTTCCCGTGTCCCGTGAAAAATCGTCCGCCCGGAACTCTCTAATAACTAAAGTTCCTTGGGTGAATAATGTAAACTCAGCTAATTAGAGTACGCTATTCCACCCATAAAACTCTCTAAAAAAATAAAACATCCAAAAACCGACAACAATACTTCATTTACATGTCGTGACCTGAATATCAACCGAGTACTCGCAATATTGTTATTATAAGCACAAAGGAACAAAAACTACTTTTAGTGAATCCTAAGTTACATTAGGTACACCTGCAGACTGCAGGTGTACCTAATGTTGTGGCCCTGCAGTCATTCACAACTCCTCCAACATGAACATTATTGTTTTTGCACTTTTTGGCTTCTTATTAAATAACCTTTGTAACCTATTTTTATGGGCTTTCCTCTTTGTGATGTTAAGTTCCTGTTATGCGCTGTTATACAGTATATGCCTTGAGCTCTTATTTTGAAGGCGCTAAGAGCGGAAGTGATGACACGGAGTGGAGCGGAGGTTTTTGAAAGAAGGTAAATAAAGTGGTCCTCGTGTAAACTGGAGCCTCCGTGTTTGTTATTTTGTAGTTTCATACAGTATAGGCGACATTTATAAACCCTCGGTTACACTTTTTTAAATAGATTCAATCTTGCAAGTGGAGCGTTTAAGTGAGGGCTTTAGTTGCAGAGCATGGACTTCATTTATAAGTAAAGGTAAGACCATAATAACGTTTTTTTTAATTAAATGTGCTTTTTTAAAGTTAAGTTAAAGTACCAATGATTGTCACACACACACTAGGTGTAATGAAATTTGTCGTCTGCATTTGACCCATCCCCTTGGTCACCCCCTGGGAGGTGAGGGGAGCAGTGGGCAGCAGCGGCGCCGCGCCCGGGAATCATTTTTGGTGATTTAACCCCCAATTCCAACCCTTGATGCTGAGTACCAAGCAGGGAAGAATGCTGGTATGAGCTTTTTAAACATAACACGTTAACTGCTGCCAATCAAATGGTGAATAAGATACTCTTTAGGGTTCATATGTTTGTAAATCTGACTGTGATGAAGTCAGTGCCTCACCAGCCATCAACCTCACCGCACGTCACTGTGTATGCTAAAAATGAGCAAAACACATGAACATTACATGTTATGAGTGTCCCCGGCACAGTATTATATTACATTTATACTTAGAGAGTGTATATAAAACAGTGATGGAGGCTTTTGGACGTTTTTTAGAGTGATTTATAGGCGAAATAGAGCTACTCCCATTAGCTCCATTGTTAGCTGACTTTTGCTAAAGTGTATTTGCGAGTTAGAATGCTTAAAAAAGAACATGTGTGATTGTCTTACATAGGGATTGTAAATGATAGGCAAAGTTTAAAAAAAAATGCAGTTCCCCTTTAAGCATTTTTACAGCTGGAATTCACCAAGTCAAGTATTTCATATATAAATATATATATGTATATATATATATATATATATATATATATATATATATATCCCCGTGACCCCGAAGGGAATAAGCGGTAGAAAATGGATGGATGGATGGATGGATATATATATATATATATATATATATATATATATATATATATATATATATATATATATATATATATATATATATATATATATATGTATATATATATATATATACATATATATATATATATATATATGTATGTGTGGGAAAAAATCACAAGACTACTTCATCTCTACAGGCCTGTTTCATAAGGGGTTCCCTCAATCATCAGGAGATTTTAATGGGAGCATTCACATACCATGGTTTATATAGGGCACAGAGTGGGTGGGTACAGGCTGGCGTAGGGGCGTGGTGATTGGCTCATGTGTTACCTAGGAGGTGTGGCGGCATGCTGATACAATTTCGCTGCGCTTGTTGAGGGATGACAGGTCTGGACGGTATATAATAAACAGTTTCTCTTTCAAGCATAGGTTGCATCTTTTATTACCACTATTGTAAGGTGTGCTGCATGCAAGAATTTGCCATGTTATTGAATATTCAACATTATTGTCTTTGAGGTCCCAAATGTGTTTGCTGAGTTCTGTGGTATTCCGCAGGTTTTGGTTCCTGAAAGAAGCCTTGTGATTGTTCCATCTGGTTTTAAACTCTCCCTCGGTTAATCCTACATATGTGTCGGATGTGTTAATGTCCTTGCGTATTACCTTAGATTGGTAAACAACTGATGTTTGTAAGCACCCCCCGTTGAGAGGGCAATCAGGTTTCTTGTGGCAGTTGCAGCCTTTGTTGGTTTTGGGGTCGCTCTGTCCGGGGGCCGACAGCTCATTTGCAATTGTTTTGTTGTGTTTTGAGATAATTTGTCGTATATTGTTCATACAGCTGTAGCTCAATTTAATGTTGTTCTTGTTGAATACTTTTCTTAGGGTGTTGCCTTTGGGGAAGTATTTGTCAATCAGAGTGAGGAATTTGTGGCCAATGTTAGTTGAGACGTTTTTGCTGTATGGGGGGTTGTACCAGATGATGTTGTTTCGTTTTCTGTTCTTTTTTGGTTGGTTTCCTGGCGTGGGTTCATAGGTGGGGGTGAAATTGTATCCGCTTTCATCAAGGGCTTTTTGGTACGGGGGGGTTGCTTGGTCAAATTCAGCTCTGCTAGATGACAGCATCGATAGCCTTTTATTAATTCCGGTAGGTATTCTTTTCGTGGTGGTGGGTGGGTGGTTGCTGTCATAGTGCACGTATTGGAGTGTTGTGTTGGATTTCGTGAATGGTTGGTAGCTGTTATTTCTCAGGTTGAAAGTGACGTCGAGGAAGTTGACTGTTTGCTTGTTGGCTTCAATCGTGATATATATATATATATATATATATATATATATATATATATATATATATATATATATATATATATATATATACATATATATATATATATATATATATATATATATATGTCTTAATAAGGTTATCCAAAAAATAGTTCTCGATACCGTAGTAGAGCGCAATATATGTATGTGTGGGAAAAAAAATCACAAGACTATTTCATCTCTACAGGCCTGTTTCATGAGAGGGGGTTTCCCTCAATCATCAGGAGATTTTTTTTTTTTTTTTTTCAAATGCACTAGATGGCAGTATTGTCCTGTTTAAGAGTGTCACAACATTGCTGTTGACGGCAGACGGACTGCTTTACTGTAGACGTTCTTTATATTGTGGGAAAGCGGACTCAGATCCGCATGGAGCTGGAGGGGGCGTGGCCTCCAGCTCCGCCTGAATTTCAGGAGATTTTCAGGAGAAAATTTGTTCCTGGAGGTTTTCGGGAGAGGCGCTGAATTTCGGGAGTCTCCCGGAAAATCCGGGAGGGTTGGCAAGTATGGACTAAAATAACTAAAAATATCAATATTGCAGTAGCATTGACCAGTCCAATAAGAACACAATGTCGAGTATCGTGGCCCCTGATTGGCTCAGCTTCAGGCGGCATGACTGCGTTGGTTTAAATAAGTTGACTCTGTGGGTGTTATTCAATATCCAGAGGGCTCATAATGTTAACAACCATGTTAAAGAAGGTGCTAAACCGGTGTTTTTTTTATTATTTTGCTATGAAAATGGTTGATTTATAATTAATATTTCCTACTTCGCAGAAATCCACGTCCTTCAGTCTGGCCCGCAACCAATTAAGAGTGATAAACAAGAGTAGAGTGTATACAGGTAAAAGCCAGTAAATTAGAATATTTTGAAAAACTTGATTTATTTCAGTAATTGCATTCAAAAGGTGTAACTTGTACATTATATTTATTCATTGCACACAGACTGATGCATTCAAATGTTTATTTCATTTAATTTTGATGATTTGAAGTGGCAACAAATGAAAATCCAAAATTCCGTGTGTCACAAAATTAGAATATTACTTAAGGCTAATACAAAAAAGGGATTTTTAGAAATGTTGGCCAACTGAAAAGTATGAAAATGAAAAATATGAGCATGTACAATACTCAATACTTGGTTGGAGCTCCTTTTGCCTCAATTACTGCGTTAATGCGGCGTGGCATGGAGTCGATGAGTTTCTGGCACTGCTCAGGTGTTATGAGAGCCCAGGTTGCTCTGATAGTGGCCTTCAACTCTTCTGCGTTTTTGGGTCTGGCATTCTACATCTTCCTTTTCACAATACCCCACAGATTTTCTATGGGGCTAAGGTCAGGGGAGTTGGCGGGCCAATTTAGAACAGAAATACCATGGTCCGTAAACCAGGCACGGGTAGATTTTGCGCTGTGTGCAGGCGCCAAGTCCTGTTGGAACTTGAAATCTCCATCTCCATAGAGCAGGTCAGCAGCAGGAAGCATGAAGTGCTCTAAAACTTGCTGGTAGACGGCTGCGTTGACCCTGGATCTCAGGAAACAGAGTGGACCGACACCAGCAGATGACATGGCACCCCAAACCACAGTCAATAAAAAGTAGGTAGAAAAATAGTTAAAAGGAAAGTGACTTTGGTGTCATTGGGCGCCACATCTTCATCTCGACATCATCTTCGTTTGAAAGGCGTCCAGTTACCTGCAGAGATCCAAGGCTGACTTTACCACTTTGATAGGGTCTTGCGTCAGCCCTCTTTGGCGAAGCCCCCCCGAGGTCACGCGACGTCTTCTCTTTGGTCGTCCTTCACAGAGAATTAGAGCTGCTCTATTTTAATGTGTTGCTATTAACACAAGTGCATGTCAGGTCCTTGACGTTGCCCTTGGCATACCAAAGTGTACGGCACTTTATTACACGGGGTTACATCAAACTGCACTGTGGTGTTTATTTGATTTGGACCATTTCTTTTTGCTTTTTCCGTATGATTTAAGACTCATAATAAATGTTCCTGGATTTAATAACACATCAAACGTATAATTCTCTGCTGAAGTCAGACTTTCTGCATCTTCTCAAACTCCTAATATGCAAATGTTTATTTAGTTGTTTTTCTTAATTAAGCAAAACTAGTTTTCACCAACAAAATATGCTTTCTAATAAAAGAGTGGGTGTGAATTTTAATGGTGTAATTCAGAGGTGTGGACTCGAGTCACATGACTTGGACTCGAGTCAGACTCGAGTCATGAATTTCATGACTTTAGACTCGACTTGACAAAATGTAAAAAGACTTGCAACTCGACATAGACTTTAACATCAATGACTTGTGACTTCACTTGGACTTGAGCCTTTTGAATTGACATGACTTGACATGACTTGCTACTTTCCCCAAAACCCAAAGATGAAAAAGTTATTCGGGAGCGCTCCGTAGTTTTCATTGTGTACTTGTCGATCAGCGTTGCGTGTGTCAGCTGGTGTGCTCTCAGTACAACAGCCAATCAAATTAGATCTACTTTGTTTTCATCACACAGCATTCATCCAATCAAATTGCAGGACAACCAACGAAGAAGACATGTCCAAACCACACGCCAGTGAACAAAAAATGATACCTAAAATAATTTTGTTTGGGTATAAAAATTACGAGGTGGTCAACACAAAACGGTTTGCAGTATGCAACACATGCGGTTCGAATATTACTGATGGAGAGGCAACAACTTCCAACTTCGTCCGGCATTTGAAGTTGCACAAAGAACGGTAAGTTTTGAATGTAAGATAACGTTTATTGGCTAAGTAACGTGACTTTTATTTGCTGTGTAGTTAAATCAGTGAGGCTGTAAACTCACTGCTAACGTTATAACGTGATTGCAAACACGGGAATCTGTTGCAGTTCACTACCTTATTCATACTTTTTGTTCAGTGATTTTTTTTAAGCAGGGTTACGTTAGTCAATATATCACACGTAACGTTAGACGGCGGTCAGCAGCACCGCGTATTTTAGCCACCTAAAAAAAGACAAAAATAGTAAAATAAAGGTCAGTTAAAATGTATACTATATTATGAATATGTGTACCGTTTTAGCTAGCTTTCTGACATACTGTTGGTTGTTTACCTCAGTGGTCCCCAACCACCGGGCCGCGGCCCGGTACTGGTCCGTGGATCGATTGGTATCGGGCCGCACAAGAAATAATTTCTTTTTTCTTTTCTTTTTTTAATTAAATCAACATAAAAAACACAAGATACACTTACAAGTAGTGCACCAACCCAAAACAACTCTCTCCCCCCTTTTGTTCTGGGCATTGAACATGAAGACTCTTCCTTCACTGTTCCGAGTGGCCATGAGAGTCTTGGCAGTGCCTGCCTCCAGTGCTCCAGTGGAGCGAGTTTTCAGCCATGGTGGCATCATACTACGCCCCCATCGTGCACAAATGACTGACAGACTCTTGGCTAATTTGGTCTTTTGCAAATGCAATGCAGCATAGGGCCCTGACATATAAAAAGTACAACTTTTTTGTTATGTTCACGTATATGTCATGTTTTTTCAATGTTAACACTTTTGTACAAATAAGTACATTTGCACTTTATTTTTCAATGTGTTTGTTCTGTAAAGGAATGAGTTAATGTTTAAAATGACTGGTTAATAGTGCTATTATAAAGTGCAATGTCAGCACAATTTTCTTTCCTGCAATTTAAAATGCACTTGTTTTAATAAATAAATACAGCGTTTGAAAAGCATACACAATCTGTGTTAATATATTAGTCTGTGGTTAAAAGGACTTGAAAGGACTCGAAACTCAAAATGCAGGACTTAGGACTTGACTTGAGACTTTCCAGTCTTGACTTTGGACTTGACTCGGGGCTTGCCTGTCTTGACTCGGGACTTGACTCGGACTTGAGGGCAAAGACTTGAGACTTACTTGTGACTTGCAAAACAATGACTTGGTCCCACCTCTGCTGTTTATATTAAACATGCTTCACTGATTCGAGTATTTGGCGAGCGCCGTTTTGTCCTACTAATTTTGGCGGTCCTTGAACTCACCGCAGTTTGTTTACATGTATAACTTTCTCCGACTTTCTAGGACGTGTTTTATGCCACTTCTTTTTCTGTCTCATTTTGTCCACCAAACTTTTAACGTTGTGTGTAAATGCACAAAGGTGAGTTTTGTTGATGTTATTGACTTGTGTGGAGTGCTAATCAGACATATTTGGTCACCGCATGACTGCGAGCTAATCGATGCTAACATGCTATTTAGGCTAGCTATATGTACATATTGCATCATAATGCCTCATTTGTAGCTATATTTGAGCTCATTTAGTTTCCTTTAAGTCCTCTTAATTCAATTTATATCTCATGACACACTATCTGTATGTAATATGGCTTTTCATTTTTTGCGGCTCCAGACAGATTTTTTTTTTGTATTTTTGGTCCAATATGGCTCCTTCAACATTTTGGGTTGACTTGTGCTGTCGGCCTTGCCAAGCGCCACAGTCGTACAAGGCGGTGGACACATTACGCATAATTACCTTGTGATGCTTGTTAGGTATGACACACTTGTGTGTGTGTGTGTGTGTGTTGGTGGCAACAAGCATCCATCCGACACCTTATTTGTTTTGTCACACCACACCTGTCCCCGTTACGCGTCGTAATTCGCCTCGATAAATCACACCGCTGTTTTTTTTTTTTCCCCCTGTAATGCCTGACGCCCGACTATTTCCTCTCTCCGCTGCAGTTGTTTCCAGACACCGGACCTCGCCAAGGAGGCACCAGGGTGACCATCGTCGGAGAGAACCTGGGTCTGCACTTCAGGGACATCCAGTCGGGCGTCAGGTTAGGCAAGGTGCCCTGCGTCCCCATCGAGGAGGAGTACCTGAGTGCTGAGAGGTGAGGCTACACCACGCCAGTTTCCATGAGTTGGGAAATTGTGTTAGATGTAAATATAAACGGAATACAATGATTTGCAAATCCTTTTCAACCCATATTCAACTGAATACACTACAAAGACAACATATTTGATGTTCAAACTCATAAACTTTGTTTTTTTTTTGTAAATAATAATTAACTTAGAATTTCATGGCTGCAACACGTGCCAAAGTAGTTGGGAAAGGGCATGTTCACCACTGTGTTACATGGCCTTTCCTTTTAACAACACTCGGGAACTGAGGAGACACATTTTTGAAGCTTCTCAGGTGGAATTCTTTCCCATTCTTGCTTGATGTACAGCTTAAGTTGTTCAACAGTCCGGGGGTCTCCGTTGTGCTATTTTAGGCTTCATAATGCGCCACACATTTTCAATGTCTGGACTACAGGCAGGCCAGTCTAGTACCCGCACTCTTTTACTATGAAGCCACGTTGATGTAACACGTGGCTTGGCATTGTCTTGCTGAAATAAGCAGGGGCGTCCATAGTAACGTTGCTTGGATGGCAACATATCAATCAATCAATCAATCAATGTTTATTTATATAGCCCTAAATCACAAGTGTCTCAAAGGGCTGCACAAGCCACAACGACATCCTCGGTACAAAGCCCACATACGGGCAAGGAAAAACTCACCCCAGTGGGACGTCGATGTGAATGACTATGAGAAACCTTGGAGAGGACCGCATATGTGGGTAACCCCCCCCCTCTAGGGGAGACCGAAAGCAATGGATGTCGAGTGGGTCTGACATAATATTGTGAGAGTCCAGTCCATAGTGGATCCAACATAATAGTAAGAGTCCAGTCCATAGTGGGGCCAGCAGGACACCATCCCGAGCGGAGACGGACCAAAACCTGTATGTACCTTTCAGCACTAATGGTGCCTTCACAGATGTGTAAGTTACCCATGTCTTGGGCACTAATACACCCCCATACCATCACACATGCTGCCTTTTACACTTTGCGCCTATAACAATCCGGATGGTTCTTGTCCTCTTTGGTCCGGAGGACACGACGTCCACAGTTTCCAAAAACAATTTGAAATGTGGACTCGTCAGACCACAGAACACTTTTCCACTTTGTATCAGTCCATCTTAGATGAGCTCAGGCCCAGCGAAGCCGACGGCGTTTCTGGGTGTTGTTGATACACGGGTTTCGCCTTGCATAGGAGAGTTTTAACTTGCACTTAGAGATGTAGCAACCAACTGTAGTTAATGACAGTGGTTTTCTGAAGTGTTCCTGAGCCCATGTGGTGATATCCTTTACACACCGATGTGGCTTGTTGATGCAGTACAGCCTGAGGGATGGAAGGTCACGGGCTTAGCTGCTCACGTGCAGTGATTTCTCCAGATTCTCTGAACCCTTTGATGATATTACGGACCGTAGACGGTGAAATCCCTAAATTCCTTGCAATAGCTGGTTGAGAAAGGTTTTTCTTAAACTGTTCAACAATTTGCTCAATACATTTGTTGACAAAGTGGTGACCCTCGCCCCATCCTTGTTTGTGAATGACTGAGCATTTCATGGCATCTACTTTCATACCCAATCATGGCACCCACCTGTTCCCAATTTGCCTGTTCACCTGTGGGATGTTCCAAATAAGTGTTTGATGAGCCTTCCTCAACTTTATCAGTATTTATTGCCACCTTTCCCAACTTCTTTGTCACGTGTTGCTGGCATCAAATTCTAAAGCTAATGATTATTTGCAAAAAAAAAAAATGTTTATCAGTTTGAACATCAAATATGTTGTCTTTGTAGCATATTCAACTGAATATGGGTTGAAAAGGATTTGCAAATCATTGTATTCCGTTTATATTTACATCTAACACAATTTCCCAACTCATATGGAAACAGGGTTTGTATTACACAAGACAAGAAGAAGGAATCAAGCAGAGACAGAATTGGATTTTACTAATGAGGAGAGACGTGTTGGGCTGTACATTCAGTTACAGTTTCCCCTTCTGCTCTAAGGTACAGTCCCACATGCTCCTCTATTTATTCGGGAGGTCCCTAGTTAACACCACCGAGGCTGCAAGCAGCCCCAGTAGACACAATACATGATTATTCAGAACGGAAATGTGCTGACACTCGTGATCTCGCCCTGTCTCTGTGATGTCCGTGCCGAGGTACTCGATGTCCGTCCTTAGCTGTCAGCAGGCAGGGTCTGGAAACAAACTGCTGACACGAGACATATCGCAAAGCAAGATTACCCATTGTTGTGCCTTTGCACAGAGAGAAAAGTAAAACTTCAGCACAATTGATAATAACTATAGCAACGGCCTTTATGCATAAGAGTTGTGTGATAACTTACACATAATTATTCTACCAAAATGTAATATGTTGACAAAAAAAAACCCCAATGACGTGGACATTTGCTCCTCTTGCAGGATAGTGTGTCAGCTCAATGACGCCACAGGATACAGGGTCCAAGAGGCTCAGGTGGAGGTGTGTGTGAGGGACTGTGTCAACGACTACAGAGCTCTGTCCCCCAGGCCCTTCACGTTTGTGGTAAGACAACACAACGTAAGACATTAATGGACTTGTTGCAATAAAACTGCACAAGCGAGGTCCACACCGGCCATGCTTGGGTGAGTTTGGTGTGGAAACACTTGAGAGTCATGACCTTTTAAACTTTCACATTTAATACTAAATACCATTGGACTTTAGCTGTAGGCTGTTTGTCTTCTGTTTGTCTCCAAATGCTAGTGTTAACCCACCAAAAACACTGCACAAATTCAGTATTATCTACAGCTGATCGTCACACACACACTAGGTGTGGTGAAATGTGTCCTCTGCATTTAACCCATCCCCTTGTTCACCCCCTGGGAGATGAGGGGAGCAGTGGGCAGCAGCGTTACGCGCCCGGGAATAATTTTTGGTGATTTAACCCCCAATTCAACCCTTGATGCTGAGTGCCAAGCAGGGTTTTTTTGATTGATTGAGACTTGTATTCATACTTGCCAACCTTGAGACCTCCGATTTCGGGAGGTGGGGGGAGGGGGTGGGCGTGGTCGGGGGCGTGGCTAAAAGGGGAGGAGTATATTTACAGCTAGAATTCACCAAGTCAAGAATTTCATATATGTATATATATATATATATATATATATATATAACAAATACTTGATGTTCAGTGAATTCTAGCTATATATATATATATATATATATATATATATATATATATATATATATATATATATATATATATATATATATATATATATATATGTATGTGTGGGAAAAAAATCACAAGACTACTTCATCTCTACAGGCCTGTTTCATGAGGGGTTCCCTCAATCATCAGGAGAAATATCCTGATGATTGAGGGAACCCCTCATGAAACAGGCCTGTAGAGATGAAGTAGTCTTGTGATTTTTTTTCCCCACACATACATATATTGCGCTCTACCACGGTATCGAGCACTATTTTTTGGATAACCTTATTAAGACATATATATATGTATATATATATATATATATATATATATATATATATATATATATATATATATATATATATATATATATATATATATATATATAGCTAGAATTCACTGAACATCAAGTATTTGTTATATATATATATATATATATATAACAAATATATATATATATATAACAAATATATATATATATATATATATATATATATATATATAACAAATACTTGATGTTCAGTGAATTCTAGCTATATATATATATATATATATATATATATATATATATATATATATATATATATATATATATATATATAGCTAGAATTCACTGAACATCAAGTATTTGTTATATATATATATATATATATATATATATATATATATATATATATATATATACAAATACTTGATGTTCAGTGAATAATATAAAAATAATATATATATATATATATATATATATATATATATATATATATATATATATATATATATATATATATATAAATAAAAGAAATACTTGAATTTCAGTGTTCATTTATTTACACATATACACACACATAACACTCATCTACTCATTGTTGAGTTAAGGGTTGAATTGTCCATCCTTGTTCTATTCTCTGTCACTATTTTTCTAACCATGCTGAACACCCTCTCTGATGATGCATTGCTGTGTGGCACGCACAAAAGTGCTCTCATCAAATGCACTAGATGGCAGTATTGTCCTGTTTAAGAGTGTCACGACATTGCTGTTTATGGCAGACAAACTGCTTTACGGTATACAAAAACGTGACTGCTCTTGTTGTGTGTTGTTGCCGCGCTGGGAGGACGTTAATGAAACTGCCTAACAATAAACCCCACATAAGAAACCAAGAACTCGCCCTCCGTCATTCTACAGTTATAACGTGATTGGGCAGGTACGCTGGTTATATTGTGGGTTAGAGGACCTGAGTCCGCCTGAATTTCGGGAGATTTTCGGGAGAAAATTTGTCCCGGGAGGTTTTCGGGAGAGGCGCTGAATTTCGGGAGTCTCCCGGAAAATCCGGGAGGGTTGGCAAGTATGATTGTATTAGTAGATTGCACAGTACAGTACATATTCCATGCAATTGACCACTAAATGGTAACACCCGAATACGTTTTTCAACTTGTTTAAGTCGGCGTCCACGTTAATCAATTCATGGCAAGTTATGGGTCCCATTTCTATAGTCTTTGGTACGACTCGGCCGGGATTTGAACTCACAACCTATCGATCTCAGGGCGGACACTCTATTACAATCATTGGTACTTTAACTTTAACTTAACTTTAATCTAACAAGTTGTTCGGGATACCAGCTGTCTCGTATACTCAAAGCTGGTTGACATAGTGAATGTTATAGTGAAACCTGTAAGATCCGACCAAAACATCCGGTCTGACTTAGCTTGTAGCTAGAGATGGACATAACGATGTTTTTCCAACCATTGAAACACATTGTGGATGAAATTCATTGAAGAAAAAAATGGTTGAAAACAAGACCGAGCGTATCACTGCTAGTCTGCACCATAATCAATGATAAATAAATAAAATGGGTTATACTTGTATAGCGCTTTTTTACTTTTAAGGTACTCAAAGCGCTTTGAAACTATTTCCACATTCACCCATTCACACACTGATGGCGGGAGCTGCCTTGCAAGGTGCTAACCATGACCCACCAGGAGCAAGGGTGAAGTGTCTTGCTCAAGGACACAACAGACGTGACTAGGATGGTATAAGCTGGGGGATTGAACCAGGAACCCTCAGGTTTCTGGCACTGCCACTCTCCCAACCACGCCGTCCCCGGCGAATGAAGCAGAATGAGTCTTAACGCCAGCCAAGGACATTGCAATAATATTTAACCAGCTACCATTTATCCATGAAAATATAGAGAAGCTGTTGGTGTGTTTGACAGCAAAGCAGCTCTAAGGAGATAACATAGAAGTCCGCTATAAAGACTATAGAGCACAAAGGTGTATATAAGCCACGCCCACAAAATGTTTAGAAAAAATATATTTTCCATATATTACCCACTCTTTGGATAATATACCGCAAATATATATGTTGTTTAATTAGTGATTTACTCAGCAAGATTCTGTAAATGTTTATTTACATACCTTAATTGTTTCCAAATGCGGTCTGTAACACGGCAGTAAAACGGCGGATCAAAAAATACCAAAGTCCTCCTCATGGATCCACTGGCTGCGCAAGCTAGCTCTCCAATCAGCGAAACAGACTCAATAACTCCACGGTGACGTTTTGGTGAATTTACGGAGGAATTTGTGGAACTGAAACAATACAAAAAGAATGCTATTGTAAGTTAATAATACTAACACAGACACTCGTAAACGTGTTAGCATATTAGCCAATGCTAACGACTTCATTACATTACGATAGCACGTACAAATATGCATGAAATCACTCCAACACACATCACTTCTGGGACGGCTTAGTATATAAGAATTGTTTTAGTTATATTGGAAAACTTACAAATGTTGCTTGGAGTGTTGAATGAAGAATATTTTTAAACACTATGGACGGATTTACTTCCGGTTTAAGGCATTAAAACAGGAAGTACATTTTCAACCGCAACACCTGCAGTGAGCAAACTCGTCTAAAAGATGGCGCCATAGCACGAACAATAACACACCATTTTAGTCTATCTGTTTTTGTGTTTATTGGAAATTATAGAACAGGGAACATTATTTAAAAGTCAAAAAAGTTCAAGTCCCAATGATTGTCACACACACACCAGGTGTGGCGAAATTATTCTCTGCATTTGACCCATCCCCCTTGATCACCCCCTGGGAGGTGAGGGGAGCAGTGAGCAGCAGCGGTGGCCGCGCCCGGGAATCATTTTGTGATTAAACCCCCGATTCAAACCCTTGATGCTGACTGTCAAGCAGAGAGGTAATGGGTATCATTTTTATAGTCTTACTTATGGCGGTTAACGAAGAAAAATCCATAAATTAGTCGCACCGTTTTATAAGCTGGAGGGTTCAAAGCGTAGGAAA
>NC_084548.2:3075000-3212500 GCF_033978685.3 Nerophis lumbriciformis
GAGAGTCGTGATGTCCCGATGAGGTGTGCTTCTAAAACCGTGTCGCCAGTTGGCAGGTGTGTAAATGTTACTCGCAGCCACGCCGCATCACTCAGCCTACAGCTTTATTTTTTTTCCCCTTTAATCTCAGGCAGCCCAGAAAAAAAAAAAAAAAGCATTCTCAGCTATCACAACAGTTGCATGCATGTCAAACGTAGCGCCCCCCCCCCGCCCGCCCGCCCGCCCGCCCGCCGGCTGCTAATCTGTGTTGAAGCCACTACTGTTACTGCGAGCTTTGATGCTGCTGCAGTCGCTTCTGCGCGGCGGTAAATCCGGCTGATTCCACTGCAGCGCAACCCCGTCTTTATCTGTCAGACCTCCACTGTTTGGAGCATCTTATCAAGGTTGCTGGCTTTTAAAAAAAGGGGTTGCTATGGTGACAAGTGTATGGCAAGGTGGGAATTGTGGATTTCTTTAGCCTGGGTTGTCAATAGGGGAGTACGTTTGAATGCATGCATGCCCACGTCTCTTACTTATAGTACCTAGTTTAGCGGAACTGCACTCAATAGCGTCCTTGACACATTAATGTTATATTATTATAGAACATTTGCACATATACTGCATGTGTATAACCATCTCCATCCTATATACAAACCCCGTTTCCATATAAGTTGGGAAAATTGTGTTAGATGTAAATATTAACGGAATACAATGATTTGCAAATCATTTTCAACTCATATTCAGTTGAATGCACTACAAAGACAACATATTTGATATTTTTGCAAATAATAATTAACTTAAAAATTCATGGCTGCAACACGTGCCAAAGTAGTTGGGAAAGGGCATGTTCACCACTGTGTTACATGGCCTTTCCTTTTAACAACACTCGGGAACTGAGGAGACACATTTTTGAAGCTTCTCAGGTGGAATTCTTTCCCATTCTTGCTTGATGTACAGCTTAAGTTGTTCAACAGTCCGGGGGTCTCCGTTGTGCTATTTTAAGGCTTCATAATGCGCCACACATTGTCAATGGGAGACAGGTCTGGACTACAGGCAGGCCAGTCTAGTACCCGCACTCTTTTACTATGAAGCCACGTTGATGTAACACGTGGCTTGGCATTGTCTTGCTGAAATAAGCAGGGGCGTCCATGGTAACGTTGCTTGGATGGCTCCAAAACCTGTATGTACCTTTCAGCATTAATGGCGCCTTCACAGATGTGTAAGCTACCCATGTCTTAGGCACTAATACACCCCCATACCATCACACATGCTGGCTTTTACACTTTGCGCCTATAACAATCCGGATGGTTCTTTTCCTCTTTGGTCCGGAGGACACGGCGTCCACAGTTTCCAAAAACAATTTGAAATGTGGACTCGTCAGACCACAGAACAGTTTTCCACTTTGTATCAGTCCATCTTAGATG
The DNA here is from genome assembly GCF_033978685.3 of Nerophis lumbriciformis. Classification (NCBI taxonomy): domain Eukaryota; kingdom Metazoa; phylum Chordata; class Actinopteri; order Syngnathiformes; family Syngnathidae; genus Nerophis; species Nerophis lumbriciformis. The sequence goes on from NC_084548.2 coordinate 3,076,404, forward strand.
AGCTCAGGCCCAGCGAAGCCGACTGCGTTTCTGGGTGTTGTTGATAAACGGTTTTCGCCTTGCATAGGAGAGTTTTAACTTGCACTTACAGATGTAGCGACCAACTGTAGTTACTGACAGTGTTTTTCTGAAGTGTTCCTGAGCCCATGTGGTGATATCCTTTACACACTGATGTCGCTTGTTGATGCAGTACAGCCTGAGGGATCGAAGGTCACGGGCTTAGCTGCTTACGTGCAGTGATTTCTCCAGATTCTCTGAAATTTATCGGCAGGCCGATATTATCGGCTGATAAATGCGTTAAAATGTAATATTGGAAATTATCGGTATCGTTTTTTTTATGATTGGTATCGTTTTTTAATTTTTTAATTTTTAAAATATATATTTTTTTCATTAAATCAACATAAAAAACACTAGATACACTTACTCAAAAAACCTCCCTCCCCCAACTGTTGTGTACATTGCTAAACCTCTCTCCTTGACATCTTTAAGAGCAGTGCTGGCTATCGGGCTGAGAGCTCTGTTTTTTTTTTTAGCTCGGTAGCTTGCACGCTTATCTCTCATGCTACTCAGATTAGAGTCCCGGACGGACCAGAAAAGAATGGACTGAACCAGGCGGGTTACATATACAGGTAGAAGCCAGTAAATTAGAATATTTTGAAAAACTTGATTTATTTCAGTAATTGCATTCAAAAGGTGTAACTTGTACATTATATTTATTCATTGCACACAGACTGATGCATTCAAATGTTTATTTCATTTCATTTTGATGATTTGAAGTGGCAACAAATGAAAATCCAAAATTCCGTGTGTCACAAAATTAGAATATTACTTAAGGCTAATACAAAAAAGGGATTTTTAGAAATGTTGGCCAACTGAAAAGTATGAAAATGAAAAATATGAGCATGTACAATACTCAATACTTGGTTGGAGCTCCTTTTGCCTCAATTACTGCGTTAATGCGGCGTGGCATGGAGTCGATGAGTTTCTGGCACTGCTCAGGTGTTATGAGAGCCCAGGTTGCTCTGATAGTGGCCTTCAACTCTTCTGCGTTTTTGGGTCTGGCATTCTGCATCTTCCTTTTCACAATACCCCACAGATTTTCTATGGGGCTAAGGTCAGGGGAGTTGGCGGGCCAATTTAGAACAGAAATACCATGGTCCGTAAACCAGGCACGAGTAGATTTTGCGCTGTGTGCAGGCGCCAAGTCCTGTTGGAACTTGAAATCTCCATCTCCATAGAGCAGGTCAGCAGCAGGAAGCATGAAGTGCTCTAAAACTTGCTGGTAGACGGCTGCGTTGACCCTGGATCTCAGGAAACAGAGTGGACTGACACCAGCAGATGACATGGCACCCCAAACCATCACCCAACCATGCAAATTTTGCATTTCCTTTGGAAATCGAGGTCCCAGAGTCTGGAGGAAGACAGGAGAGGCACAGGATCCACGTTGCCTGAAGTCTAGTGTAAAGTTTCCACCATCAGTGATGGTTTGGGGTGCCATGTCATCTGCTGGTGTCGGTCCACTCTGTTTCCTGAGATCCAGGGTCAACGCAGCCGTCTACCAGCAAGTTTTAGAGCACTTCATGCTTCCTGCTGCTGACCTGCTCTATGGAGATGAAGATTTCAAGTTCCAACAGGACTTGGCGCCTGCACACAGCGCAAAATCTACCCGTGCCTGGTTTACGGACCATGGTATTTCTGTTCTAAATTGGCCCGCCAACTCCCCTGACCTTAGCCCCATAGAAAATCTGTGGGGTATTGTGAAAAGGAAGATGCAGAATGCCAGACCCAAAAACGCAGAAGAGTTGAAGGCCACTATCAGAGCAACCTGGGCTCTCATAACACCTGAGCAGTGCCAGAAACTCATCGACTCCATGCCACGCCGCATTAACGCAGTAATTGAGGCAAAAGGAGCTCCAACCAAGTATTGAGTATTGTACATGCTCATATTTTTCATTTTCATACTTTTCAGTTGGCCAACATTTCTAAAAATCCCTTTTTTGTATTAGCCTTAAGTAATATTCTAATTTTGTGACACACGGAATTTTGGATTTTCATTTGTTGCCACTTCAAATCATCAAAATTAAATGAAATAAACATTTGAATGCATCAGTCTGTGTGCAATGAATAAATATAATGTACAAGTTACACCTTTTGAATGCAATTACTGAAATAAATCAAGTTTTTCAAAATATTCTAATTTACTGGCTTTTACCTGTACATAAAATATTACAAATGTAAGAAATCAATATCTAAAAAAAAAATATTTAAACACACAAAAAAATGTGGATAAACATAGTGTATATTAATGGCTATACAAAAAAACTTTGATTGATTGACATAATTTAGAGGCATGTATTATTCGAACACAATCAGGTAGGGAAAAAAAGTGTGCCTTTGAACGTACCTGACCTTGTTTTAGCGGGTTAAAGAACATGTTTTTCTTTGGTTTAAAAACTTTTGCAAAAACCCCACTGTGATATCGGATCAAACTGCCATCTGCCCCATGTTTGTCCGTCCAATCTAGGAGGAACGCCCACGAGATTGTGTGCGTAACGCCAGCTGGCCTGGCACCAGGAAGCACGCCCGTCCTGGTGGACATAGACCACGCTGAGCTCAGAAACCCGGAGGTGAAGTTTAACTACACCGAGGACCCCACCGTGCTCAAGATTGAACCCGACTGGAGCATCGCCAGGTAAGCGTGCTGAGACGACAATGAACTCAAGCATAATGAAGTCCTAAATACTGTTAAATTGCATCAAAACTAAACATCTTAAGACGCATCAAAAGCTGATCACACCGCAATTTGAATTTCCAGGTGAGAGTTGACACTTGCGTTAGACCCAAAATGTTGAAAGAGCCATTTTGGACCAAAAATACAAAAAAAAATATCTGTCTGGAGCCGTAAAAAATTAAAAGCCTTATAAAAGTGTTATAATGAAAGCAAATGTCTATATTAGCCTACTATCAAAGGCTGACGCAAACATTCGTTGACAGAAATGTTGTATTTTAATATTTATTCTACACATTTTGCAACATTGGAAATCATTAGTAAAATTGAGGCTTCTCACAGGATGAGATAACTTCTGGAAATGACTTGGCTTAGAATGGCCAAAGGTATAGATGTGCGAGTCCAAGTTGAAGGAAACGGCAGGTTGTCTTCTTCTAATGCAGCGTTTCTCAAAGTGTGGGGCGCGCCCCACTGGTGGGGAATAGAGACATGACAGGTGGGGCGCGAGGAACGGGAGGAAATTTCACTTTAAATTTTTTTTTTAATTATTATATTTTTAGATTATTTTTTTTACTATGCTTTCATTTTCTATACACATTGTAAATCACTTTGTGATTCTGTCTGTGAAATCCGCTATATAAATAAATGGAAATTACCGGTACTTATTTTTACTGTAGGCTTTATATTTCTCGGTACGAGCGAAAGTTTGACAGACATAGCAACAGTAACTAATGGGGGCGGGGCTAAGCGGAACAAACTTTCGAGCGGATGGGTAGCAGGCTAATGTGTGGATCACAATTACACAAATATATACATTTGTGACTCGCACCTCAAAGGTCGTCGAGCCAGAGCCAGCGCCTGCAGAGAAACAAAAATGTGACGGGCACACACTGTGTCATTCACCGGGAAACAGCTCAGCCCCGAACTCAATGAGGTTTTAACAGATGTTGTGAGCGCGGTACATTTGATCAAAACACGACCACTGAAAGCGCGACTGTTCTCTGCACTGTGTGAGGAAATGGGAGCTGATCATACAGCCGTGCTGTTTCACAGTGAAGCAAGGTGGCTCTCCTGAGGGAAAGTGCTGTCACTTGCCCTGTCTTGCCAAATGCATAGCTCCTCCTTTTTTTTTTGCAAAGATTGCAAAGTGGCACTTTTATTGTATTTATTATTGAACTTGATGCAAGTTATTTGATTTATTATTGAACTTGATGCACGTTATAACACTTTTGTTTTATTTATTATTGAACTTGATGCAAGTTATAACACTTTTTTTGATTTATTATTGAACTTGATGCAAGTTATAACACTTTTTTTGATTTATTATTGAACTTGATGCAAGTTATTGGATTTATTATTGAACTTGATGCAAGTTATAACACTTTTTTTGATTTATTATTGAACGTGATGCAAGTTATAACACTTTTTTTTATTATTGAACTTGATGCAAGTTATAACACTTTTTTTGATTTATTATTGAACTTGATGCAAGTTATAACACTTTTGTTTGATTTATTATTGAACTTGATGCAAGTTATAACACTTTTTTGATTTATTACTGAACGTGATGCAAGTTATAACACTTTTTTGGATTTATTATTGAACTTGATGCAAGTTATAACAGTTTTATTTATTTATTATTGAACGTGATGCAAGTTATAACACTTTTTTTGATTTATTATTGAACTTGATGCAAGTTATAACACTTTTGTTTTATTTATTATTGAACTTGATGGAAGTTATTTTATTTATTATTGAACTTGATGCAAGTTATACCACAGCTGCACAGTTATTTTATTTATTATTGAACTTAATGTTATTTTATGTTATTGAGTTCGAATGTATACAACTTGATGTTCAATAAATTTGAAAATGTTAAAGCTTGGCATTAGCGCTCTGTTGGGGCGATGGGGGCAGGTGGGGCTTGAAAACTCCCCCTTGTCCAAAGTGGGGGATGACAAAAAAGTTTGAGAACCACTGTTCTAATGGATTTATTACAATCTTTGCAAGCTGGGTAACGTTTGCTGTGGTCTGGGACAACATGGCACACTAACAACTATCTGAAATGCAGCCAATATTACGTACAGATAATGTGTCATGAGACATGCACATGCCAATTAAATACACCGAGGACATTAAGGAAATTAAATGAGCTCAAATATACCTACAAACAATGCATAATGATGCAATAAGTACATACAGTTAGTGTAAATAGCATGTTACCTGCTACCACCAAACCCCGCCCCCACCCCAATCCTCTGTGCGGCGGTTAAGGTGTGCGGGGTTTGGTAGTGGGGGTGTAAAATGTAGCCTGGAAGAGTTAGGGCTGCATGGGATTCTGGGTATTTGTCCTGTTGTGTTTATGTTGTGTTACTGTGCAGATGTTCTCCCGAAATGTGTTTGTCATTCTTGTTTGGTGTGGGTTCACAGTGTGGCGCATTATTAGTAAGAGTGTTAAAGTTTTTAATACCGCCACCGTCAGTGGCTCTTTGACTGGTAAAGGTTGCCGACCCCTGGTTTAAGAAAACACACCCTCGTGGAAAATGATAGCACACATTCATTTAGCGGACATGTTTCTGACAGTGTCACCGTCACACTCGAGCAAAGTATGACCATGACGATTAGACGTGAAATCACATTGGATCATCTCTGCCTCATTGTCTGCCTTTTTTTTTTTTTTTTTTTTTTGGCGTGCCGGCGGAGAATTGGCACTTTGCTGGAGCGCTGATGAGTGATGAAAAGCGTTTAAAGCGATGGGGGCTGGAAGCGGCGGGGTCTAGTGTGCCATCATGGTACAAGTGGGATGAAGAACCATTTAGATGAAGACAGAGCACTTCAAATAAGTCAATGACAAGTGTTCATTTGGGGATCCAAAAGAGGAAAGACTGAAGGTTAGAGAAGCCACTTCTGGTCCTTTTTGCTACTCACGTCAGTTCTTTTCAGTTCTTCCAAATTGAAGCCGTATGTATCTGCAGTGGCGTCTTTTGTATTGCTTACTTTTAAACTTCTCTTTAATGGCCTCATGCCTATTGGCAGCGAATGCATGATCAATTATCATTGAGTGCACACATAAGTAATGTGCTTATAGTTTGTAAAGCAGAATAGTCGATAATGGGACTTTTGTGTTCTGCACTCATATTGTACCATGATGCCTGGTGGCGTGACCCCAGGATGCAGTGACAGAAGGCGGCGTGCAGGTCGAAGAGTTTTACTTGGAGAGGGGAAAAAAGAGCAGAAAGAAAAGGCTCGTAGTGCCAGGCATGGAGTTGGCAGCAGAGTAACTCCGGCACGCTGACAAAAAGGCAAACATCCAGCGCTGGCAAGGAGCAACAGGTGAACCTAAGTCATACTTGCCAACCTTGAGACCTACGATTTCGGGAGGTGGGGGGGTGAGGGGCGTGGTCGGGGGTGGAGCGGGGCGTGGTTGGGGACGTGGTTAAAAGGGGAGGAGTATATTGACAGCTAGAATTCACCAAGTCAAGTATTTCATATATATATATATATATATATATGTCTTAATAAGTTTATCCAAAAAATAGTGCTCGATACCGTAGTAGAGCGCAAAATATGTATGTGTGGGAAAAAAAAAATCACAAGGCTATTTCATCTCTACAGGCCTGTTTCATGAGGGGGGGTACCCTCAATCATCAGGAGATTTTAATGGGAGCATTCGCATACCATGGTTTATATAGGGCACAGAGTGGGTGGGTACAGGCTGGCCTAGGGGCGTGGTGATTGGCTCATGTGTTACCTAGTAGGTGTTTCCGTCTATGGCGGCATGTTGTTACAATTTCGCTGCGCTTGTTGAGGGATGACAGGTCTGGACGGTAAATAATAAACAGTTTCTCTTTCAAGCATAGGTTGCATCTTTTATTACCACTATTGTAAGGTGTGCTGGATGCAAGAATTTACCATGTTATTGAATATTCAACATTATTGTCTTTGAGGTCCCAAATGTGTTTGCTGAGTTCTGTGGTATTTCGCAGGTTTTTGTTCCTGAAAGAAGCCTTGTGATTGTTCCATCTGGTTTTGAATTCACCCTCGGTTAATCCTACATATGTGTCGGATGTGTTAATGTCCTTGCGTATTACCTTAGATTGGTAGACAACTGATGTTTGTAAGCACCCCCCGTTGAGGGGGCAATCAGGTTTCTTTCGACAGTTACATGCTTTGTTGGTTTTGGAGTCGCTCTGTCTGGGGGTCGACGGCTCATTTGCAATTGTTTTGTTGTGGTTTGAGATGATTTGTCGTATATTGTTCATGCAGCTGTAGCGCAATTTAATGTTGTTCTTGTTGAATACATATATATATATATATATATATATATATATATCCTGATATATATATATATATATATATATATATATATATCCTGAAAATATGCAAACAAAACTGTGTTTAGATAATTGATACTTCAAACTTGCATAAATAAATATTAAGGAATATAACATAACTTGGCTTCTGAGAGCTTCAAAATGTAATGAATAAAATGCTAAAGTTGTTGATAAACAAGCAATTATTTTATTAATTAAATATGGTCATTTTAAATGAATTATTATGATAATTTAAAATTAATTATTTGAAATAAGTTTATTTTAATGTATAATTCTATGGCTGGATGTAATAAGGAGTCAGAAAAAATACAAATAAAAATACAATTAATTTTGATGTTTTTAGCAAAATATAGTAAACATTTATTGAGGTTTTTTTTGTTTTTTTAATTAATAAATATATTTATTTTTAGGTACAATTTATCTCTAGTCTGGATGATTTACTTCTTGTCACCCTGTTGTCCTCCCGTCTTGAAAAAAGGCTGTCCTCACTCAGGTCCGCATGGAGCTGGAGGGGGCGTGGCCTCCAGCTCCGGCTGAAAATCGGGAGATTTTCGGGAGAATATTTGTCCCGGGAGGTTTTCGGGAGAGGTGCTGAATTTCGGGGAGTCTCCCGGAAAATTTGGGAGGGTTGGCAAGTATGACCTAAGTAGACTTGATTAGAAATTAAAAAACAGGTGCGCTGGCAGGAAGGCGTAAACAGACAGTGAAGGTGCAGCAAAACCAACAAGAAATAGAACCAAAATAAGAGCACAAAGGAAAATAACTACAGTATTTTTCGGACTATAAGTCGCTCCGGAGTATAAGTCGCTCCGGCCGAAAATGCATAATAAAGAAGGAAAAAAACATATATAAGTCGCACTCTCTCCTGTTTGGTCTCCCTCACAAGTCACTTCACAAACTTCAGCTTCTCCAGAACTCTGCAGCCCGGATAATCACCAGAACCCCTTCTATCCAGCACATCAGCCCTGTTCTGCAGCAACTCCACTGGCTACTGTTGCGTTTTGGACCAGTTGTTCCTCCCAGGGAATTCAAGTCACAAGTTCGCTCCCAAGCTCTTTACGACACTTAAAGCTGAGTAGAAAAACCACCAGAGACAGAATAGGTATTGCATATATACATTCAGACCAGTCCAGCATAGAACATTCAATTGCGTCGCCAAGATGGTCTTCCCCCCACCCGACCAAACCCTCTCCCCTCTTAAGTCCCTGGCAGTCATGTCTCTCTAGCCAAAACAAATGCCCATTATCGCTCTTTCTAACATTCCAAAGCTTCAAGGTTAACACACACAGTTTACTTGCAGACAAAACAGAAAGAGAACAAATGGAAAAACACGAGCTGTTTTCAAATATGACTATTAAATAAAAGAAGTAACACTTAAATTCAGATATATTTAAATATCTGCCTCCGACACTACCCATCAATAATTCTCCTCACTTTCAAAGCCATCCATAACGTCTCTCCATCATATCTCTCTGACCTGATCCATGTCGCCACACCCTCACGTTCCCTAAGATCCTCTTCATCCATCCATCTCACTGTCCCTTTATCTAACCCCCCCCCCGATTTTCCCGGGAGATTTCCGAATTTCAGTGCCTCTCGCAGAAAACACCCGGGATTAATATTCTCCCATTTTCACCCTTACAATAATAATAAGGGTGTGCCATGATGGTACAACATTTAGCAGCCTCTACAATCTGTATAAACAACGTGCCAGCTCAGCCCCTTGTTAAATGCATCTTCTGCTTGCTCACGTAAGTGACAGCAATGCATACTTGGTCAACAGCCACACAGGTTACACTGACGGTGGCCATATAAAACAACTTTAACACTCTTACTAATAATGCGCCACACTTTGAACCAAAACCAAACAAGAATGACAAACACATTTCGGGAAAACATCTGCACCTTAACACAACATAAACACAACAGAACAAATACCCAGAATCCCATGCAGCCCTGACTCTTCCGGGCTACATTATACACCCCTGCTACCACCAAACCCCGCCCCCACCCCAACCCTGCTCCCTCACACATCAACCCCCCCCCCCTACCCCCTGAAACAGTTATCCAAGGTATGAATCATAGTGTTTGTAACCAAAGCTAATTCACAACCAACTTTCCCTCTAAGGTGCGCGCCTGTGCAATTGCGCACTGCTCAAGCGTCCTCTGCGCACGGCAATTCTACGCCACGCACAAAATCAAATAAAAAAATAAGCGCATAACAATTTTCGACACACGGACACGACAGAGAAAACAGTTTTCGTCATCATTGTTCAAATATTGTGACGTCTGTCGAGACGCTTTGAGGACATGAATTCCATCCATCACTTTACTGAGCAAAACTCTTTATTGTCGGCCATAAACACATCACCAAAACATTAGTAAAAAAAAGGATATCTAGCAAAAGTGGTCATCACGTCCATTGTGTCCTTGGGCAAGACACTTCACCATTGCTCCTGATGGCTGCTGGTTAGCGCCTTGCATGGCAGCTCCCGCCATCAGTGTGTGAATGTGTGTGTGAATGGGTGAATGTGGTAATACTTTCAAAGCGCTTTGAGTACCTTGAAGGTAGAAAAGCGCTATACAAGTATAACCCATTTATCATTATCATTTATTTCTGCAGTACAAACCAGACCAAAAGCAACTTTGTTATATCAACAGCAGCCGCTCGCTCTTTCTCACTTGCGCCAACACATGCACATATGGCACTTAGCCAGTGATGCGTTTACAGACACACAAAAAATCGGACAACTCCAACACCACACATAAAGTGTCATTCCAGGTCGTTACACTATGATTTACCAATCAAATGTGTGCTTATTCTAGTGTCATTTATTAAGAATCTTAATTTATAAATATTAATCATGAAATGCTGTTGGTATATTACATAAATACTAATAAAAATATATTTTTTACAAACAGGAAGTTGCAGGAATGTACACATGATCCCCTGCTTACATCTCATTGTGCAACATGTGAATGTTTTAATGGGAACTAAATGCAATGTCTGAAAGGAGGTACAAATTATTTCCAAAGCAGGACCTCCACCCAGACAAACAATACAAGTACACAGCTCATGAAAAACAATATTTGTTGTTATTGTCATTGTAAGTGGGCCTAAACACTTATATTACAAATGGAAATGACTGCTGTCATTTGATTATAGTAATAAGAGAATGTTGTCTGTCTATCTGTGTTGGCCCTGCCATGAGGTGGGGATTATGCAATTTCACCTAATCGGTCCAAAAAATATTTTTTGCAAATCAATAATCATAACAATGTGCCGTTGTCTAGTGCCTGTGCTGTGTAGAGCTTGGCAGGGTCATCTTGTAATACTCCGTACCAGTAGGTGGCAGCGTTGCTTTGTAGAAGTCGGAACGCGTCGAGGATGGTTTGTCGTGATCCCAATATGCAGAGCACAGCGGGAGACAGCGTGCAGGTAAAAAAAGGTATGTAACGCTTAAACCAAAAAATAACAAGGCAAGTCCCGCTAGGAAAAGGCACTGAAGCATAGGAATGGCTATGTAAAACAAAAGCAAATCTGAACTGGCTACAAAGTCAACAAACACAGAATTCTGGACGACAGCAAAAACTTACAGCGTGTGGAGCAAAGACGACGTCCACAAAGCACATCCCGTACATGACATGACAATCAACAAAGAAGGATAGCGTACGCACAACTTAAAAGAGTCTTGATTGCGAAAAACAAAGCAGGTGCGGTCAATAGCACTCAAAGGAAGGCATCAAAACAGGAAGAGTCACCAAAATAACAGCGCAAGGCAGGAACTAAAGCACAACACACAGGAAACAACAACAAACTCAAAATAAGGCATTTCAACCTGGTGGAGTTTCATTGTTGAACCTTTTCTGCTGGTGCTGTGCCTCCATATTTTTTTAATGAAAAAAATGTGCCTTGGCTAAAAAAAAAGGTTGAAAAACACTGGTATAGTGAATGGGGAGGGACATGAGTGCCGTGCACACCACGTCCTCTTTTAAATAGGGCGGTCTGCACCACTTTTGCACTTACCAATTGTACATGCGGCATACTTGCCAACCTTGAGACCTCCAATTTCGGGAGGTGGGGGTGGGCGTGGTCGGGGTAGAAGGGGGCGTGGTCGGGGGCGTGGCTAAAAGGGGAGGAGTATATTTACAGCTAGAATTCACCAAGTCAAGTATTTCGTATATATATATATATATATATATATATATATATATATATATATATATATATAAACAAATACTTGACGTTCAGTGAATTCTAGCTATATATATATATATATATATATATATATATATATATATATATTTATTTTATTATATGTATATATATATTAATTTTATTATATGTATGTATATATATATAAAAAATAAATACTTGAATTTCAGTGTTCATTTATGTACACATATACACACACATAACACTAGATGGCAGTATTGTCCTGTTTACGAGTGTCACAACATTGCTGTTTACGGCAGACGAACTGCTTTACGGTATACAAAAACGTGACTGCTGTTGTTGTGTGTTGTTGCCGCGCTGGGAGGACGTTAATGAAACTGCCTAACAATAAACCAACATAAGAAACCAAGAACTCGCCCTCCATCATTCTACAGTTATAACGTGATTGGGCAGGTATGCTGGTTATATTGTGGGTTAATGAGGACCTGAGTCCGCCTGAATTTCGGGAGATTTTCGGGAGAAAATTTGTCCCGGGAGGTTTTCGGGAGAGGCGCTGAATTTCGGGAGTCTCCCGGAAAATCCGGGAGGTTTGGCAAGTATGACATGCGGTCTTAGTAGATCCACTAAAACAGTGTTTTTCAACCTTTTTTCGAGCCAAGGCACATTTTTTTTCATTGGAAAAATCCCGAGGCACACCACTAGCGGAAAACATAAAAAAAAATTAAACTCAGCAGCCGATATTGACAGTAAAAAGTAGTTCTCGTAATTGTTGGATATAAATGCAAACCATAACCAAGCATGCATCACTATAGCTCATTTCAAAGTAGGTGTACTGTCACCACCCGTCACATCACGCCGTGACTTATTTCGAGTTTTTTTGGGGTTTTCCTGTGTGTAGTGTTTCCTATTTTGTTGTTGATTGTCATGTCACGTACTGCTGCGCCACACGCTGTAAGTCTTTGCGGTCGTCCAGCATTCCGTTTTTGTCTACTTTGCAGCCAGTTCAGTATTAGTTTGGTTCTGCATAGCCTTTCCTAACCTTCAATGCCTTTTCTTAGCGGCACTTGCCTTTTGTTTATTTTTAGTTTAGATACCTTTTTACCTGCACACTGCCTCCCGCCGTCGTCTGCATATTGTGATCACGACAAACAATGTTCCCGACATTTACAAAGCAATTAGCTACCTGCTGCCACCTACTGATATGGAAGAGTATTACACGGTTACTCTGCCCAGCTCTAGACAGCACCGACACTTAACAACAACACATTATTTGCGGATTATAATCACTGGTGTGCAAAAAATATTTTTAACACTGACATTATCTCTCACTGCACACTGGTTGAAAAACACTGCACTAAAAGAACACACCATTTTATATCTATCACGTGTTATTTTGGATCTTGAATTGATGAAATGCTTCATCTTGTCTTCCTGCAGTGGTGGAACTCTGCTTACAGTGAGCGGAACCAACCTGGCAACCATCAGAGAGCCAAAGATCAGGGCCAAATATGGGCAGGCTGAGTCTTTCCATGTGAGTATTATTGTCACACACACTACGTCCTTACAAGGGAAGCTACTCTGAACCGACTATAAATGTTAAATACCAGCTTGAATTATTGACCTTATCCCACATCCCAACAAAAGTCTGAATTATGAATTTAAGAAGAAAAAACAGCGAGCTCAAATACCTGCGTATGTTCTCCACACATCCATTATTTACACTGCAACACGTATTATCCATCACATTTACGCAGCACAGACATCACTTTTACTACTTCTCCTGCTCAAGGTGTCTTTTTTTGGAAGTTTCTACCAAAAGGCTGCTAGAAATGTCACAGTGACACACGCTTGTTTTTGTCAAGACAAAAGACGAACAAGGAAGGAAATGTTGTGGGAGAAAAGGGAAGGTTTTTTTTTTTTTTTTTTTTTTAGATGCTTTTGAATTGGTTTAGTACAGAAAATGTGTTTTTAGTTTTGTTTAACCTAAACCAGGGGTCGGCAACTCAAAATGTTGAAAGAGCCATATTGGATCAAAAATACAAAAACAAATCTGTCTGGAGCCGCAACAAATTAAAAGCCATATTACATACATATAGTGTGTCATGAGATATACGTTAAATTGAGATGACTTAAATGAAACTAAATGACCTACAGATGAGGCATAATGATGCAATATGTACAAAAAGCATGTTAGCATCGATTAGCTTGCAGTTATGCAGTGACCAAATATGTCTGATTAGCACTCCATAGAAGTCAATAACCAGAGGTGGGTAGAGTAGCCAGGAATTGTACTCAAGTAAGAGTACTGTTACTTTAGAGATTTATTACTCAAGTAAAAGTAAGGAGTAGTCACCCAAATATTTACTTGAGTAAAAGTAAAAAGTATGTTGTGAAAAAACTACTCAAGTACTGAGTAACTGATGAGTAACATACACACTCATATCATATCATATATATATATATATATATATATATATATATATATATATATATATACATACATATACATTGATATATACAGTATATAATTTATATTTTTTTATTTTTGCTGTTTTTGTTTACCTGTTAAAGGTGTTTTAATGAATATACATGCATGTTTAACATATAGATTCCTTTCTTTCATGAAGACAAGAATATAAGTTGGTGTATTACCTGATTCTGATGACCTGCGTTGATTGTAATCAGACAGTTGTGATTATAACGTCCACGTTTTACAAATGGAGGAGAAGAAAAGTTCCTCCTTTCTGTCTAATACCGCATGAAAGTGGTGGGTTTTTGGCATCTTATTTGTCCAGCTTCCATATTCGTTTTTATACACTTTACAAGAAATATATTGGCGTCAAACTCCGTAGCTTGCTAGCTTGTTTGCGCTGGCTTTCGGAGACTCTTGTTTTGAAAGCGCAGGCGCGATGGAGCGGCACTTTTATTGTGAAGACAGGAACGTCCTCATGTGCGGTCAGTCTTTAGGCTTTTGACGGGATGTACGGTTGAAATAAAAAAGTATCTTTTTTCCTTCACACTTTTGATTGATTGATTGGAACTTTTATTATTAGATTGCACAGTACAGTACATATTCCGTACAATTGACCACTAAATGGTAACACCCCAATAAGTTTTTCAACTTGTTTAAGTCAGGTCATGTGACCACCTGGCTCTGTTTGATTGGTCCAACGTCACCAGTGACTGCATCTGATTGGTGGAACGAAGTGAAACGTCACCAGTAAGGCAGACACTTTGAAGGTCTGTCTGACAGACCAAAACAAACAAAGCGTGCATTAACAGATCGATAAAAATTAGTAGCAAGTAGTGAGCTGAATGTAGATAAAAGTAGCGGAGTAAAAGTAGCGTTCCTTCTCTATAAATATACTTTAGTAAAAGTAAAAGTATGTTGCATTAAAACTACTCTTAGAAGTACAATTTATCCCAAAAGTTACTCAAGTAGATGTAACGGAGTAAATGTAGCGCGTTACTACCCACCTCTGTCAATAACATCAACAAAACTCACCTTTGTGCATTCATGCGCAACGTTAAAAGTTTGGTGGACAAAATGAGACAGAAAAAGAAGTGGCATAAAACACGTCCTAGAAAGTCGGAGAAAGTTATACATGTAAACAAACTGCGGTGAGTTCAAGGACCGCCAAAATTAGTAGGACAGAACGGCGCTCGTCAAATACTCGAATCAGTGAAGCATGTTTAATACAAACAGTGTGCTTTATAACAATTAGGGAGGTTTGTGTCATGTTTGTCCTCCTACGGAAACCATATTTAAACAAAAAATATATTTTTTTCCCCTCATCTTTTTCCATTTTTCATACATTTTTGAAAAAGCTCCAGAGAGCCACTAGGGCGGCGTCTCTTTAGCGCCGCGGGTTGCCGACACCTGACCTAAACTAATTGTGAATCTTATCTGAGTTTGAGTCAGTTTGAGTCACTATTATGTATATAAATATATATATATATATATATATATATGTATATATATATATATATATATATATATATATATATATATATATATATATATATATATATATGTATGTATATAAGGTATATACAGTATAGTCCAGTGACGTGCGGTGAGGTTGATGGCTGGTGAGGCACTGACTTCATCACAGTCAGATTTACAAACATATGAACCCTAAAGAGTATCTTATTCACCATTTGATTGGCAGCAGTTAACGGGTTATGTTTAAAAGATCATACCAGCATTCTTCCCTGCTTGGCACTTAGCATCAAGGCTTGGAAAAATAAGAGCTCAAGGCATATACTGTATAACAGCGCATAACAGGAACTTAACATCACAAAGAGGAAAGCCCATGAAAATAGGTTACAAAAGTTATTTAATAAGAAGCCAAAAAGTGCAAAAACAATAATGTTTGTGTTGGAGGAGTTGTGAATTAGGTACACCTGCAGTCTGCAGGTGTACCTAATGTTGTGGCCCTGCAGTCATTCACAACTCATCCAACACGAACACTATTGTTTTTGCATTTTTGGCTTCTTTTGAAATAACTTTTTTAAATAGATTCAATCTTGCACGTGGAAAGTTTAAGTGTGGGCTTTAGTTGATACAACAATTCTACGGCGGGGGTGCAGGAGGCGAGCCTCAGCCAGTGCGTCTTTGCAGCAGTTTTATGATCGCTCAGCACAAGAAATACGTTACACACATACAGTTGTTGACAAAATACACTGTACATTATATACCTCAGCTAACTAAACTATGGAAATGTATAATATAATTCATATAGCAATACAATCTCACTGCACAGCAGGCCAGCAGTTAGCCGAGTCCGGAATCCATGTTGAGGCACTGAGTGACGTGCCTCAACTGGCTGCTGATCACTGCACCGTCTCTTCTCAGTATTTGAACGACAAATGTAAAAATTCAGCGATTTTGAATAAAAATAATCTAAAACTGGTGAAGTTAAATGGAAAATAACTTTATAGTATAATCACTGGATACATATAACAATTTAATTATTATTTTTTTTTTTTTTTACTTTTTTTTTCTTTCCATGATGGCAGGTGAGGCCCCGCCTCACCTGCCTCTAGTGACTGCACGTCACTGGTATAGGCGTAATATGATCAAACTTTCTTGTTTTTGTCAAAAGTCTAGCAGCCGCATTTTGTACCAACTGTAATCTTTTAATGCTAGACATAGAGAGACCCGAAAATAATACATTGCAATAATCGAGACAACACTACCGAGTCTCTTTTGTAAGGAATTTCACCTTGCTCAAAAAGGTTCATTATGTCTTCTTATTCATATATTTTTTCAAATGTTCTTGTAATAAGACCATCTTTTCGATATATTAGATGGAATCTTTACCTGACATGTAATCTGCAGTCTTCTTCAGAAGGGTCACCTGACCACACGTCAGGTAAAATTTCCATCTAATATACCCAAAATATGGTTTGATTACAAGAACATTTGAAAAAGTAAAAGGAATTTTACCTGTACACTTAATTTTTAGGTCCACAATATTTCAATAAGTGGCAACAATAACCTCCTTGTTTCTTCTCATTTCCAGAACTGTACAGTATACAACAACTCAGTGATGGTCTGCCTAGCTCCGTCCGTGGCCGAGTCCGAGCTGGGCTTTTCCGAAACCGGGACGGGTCCGGATGAGATCGGGTTTTACATGGACAATGTGAACGCTTTGGTCGTGGTCAACGAGACTTTCAGCTACTACCCCGACCCCGTGTTCGAACCGCTCAGCTCCAACGGGATCCTGGAGCTCAAACCAACATCTCCGCTCATACTCAAGGTCAGAACGTGTCAAGTGTTTTATTTCATTACCTTGTCTGTTTATGGTCAAAATCATTCCTGGTTTAATAGTTGCATCTAAAGTACAGTAATAGTCAGCTTCTTTGGATGTCAGAAGTCCTCATTGTTGTGGTTGTTGTATCTGTAATACAAACCCCGTTTCCATATGAGTTGGGGAATTGTGTTAGATGTAAATATAACCCATATTCAGTTGAATATGCTACAAAGACAACATATTTGATGTTCAAACTGATAAACATTTTTTTGTTGTTGCAAATAATCATTAACTTTAGAATTTGATGCCAGCAACACGTGACAAAGAAGTTGGGAAAGGTGGCAATAAATACTGATAAAGTTGAGGAATGCTCATCAAACACTTATTTGGAACATCCCACAGGTGTGCAGGCAAATTGGGAACGGGTGGGTGCCATGATTGGGTATAGAAGTAGATTCCATGAAATGCTCAGTCATTCACAAACAAGGATAAGGCGAGGGTCACCACTTTGTCAACAAATGCGTGAGCAAATTGTTGAACGGTTTAAGAAAAACCTTTCTCAACCAGCTATTGCAAGGAATTTAGGGATTTCACCATCTACGGTCCGTAATATCATCAAAGGGTTCAGAGAATCTGGAGAAATCACTGCACGTAAGCAGCTGAGCCCGTGACCTTCCATCCCTCAGGCTGTACTGCATCAACAAGCGACATCAGTGTGTAAAGGATATCACCACATGGGCTCAGGAACACTTCAGAAACCCACTGTCGGTAACTACAGTTGGTCGCTACATCTGCAAGTGCAAGTTAAAACTCTCCTATGCAAGGCGAAAACCGTTTATCAACAACACCCAGAAACGCCGTCGGCTTCGCTGGGCCTGAGCTCATCTAAGATGGACTGATACAAAGTGGAAAAGTGTTCTGTGGTCTGACGAGTCCACATTTCAAATTGTTTTTTGGAAACGGTGGATGTTGTGTCCTCCGGACCAAAGAGGAAAAGAACCATCCGGATTGTTCTAGGCGCAAAGTGTAAAAGCCAGCATGTGTGATGGTATGGGGGTGTATTAGTGCCCAAGACATGGGTAACTTACACATCTGTGAAGGCGCCATTAATGCTGAAAGGTACATACAGGTTTTGGAGCAACATATGTTGCTATCTTCAGCTCTCACTGGATCGGTTCGCAGCCGAGTGTGAAGCGACTGGGATGAGAATCAGCACCTCCAAGTCCGAGTCCATGGTTCTCGCCCGGAAAAGGGTGGAGTGCCATCTCCGGGTTGGGGAGGAGATCTTGCCCCAAGTGGAGGAGTTCAAGTACCTCGGAGTCTTGTTCACGAGTGAGGGAAGAGTAGATCGTGAGATCGACAGGCGGATCGGTGCGGCGTCTTCAGTAATGCGGACGCTGTATCGATCCGTTGTGGTGAAGAAGGAGCTGAGCCGGAAGACAAAGCTCTCAATTTACCGGTCGATCTACGTTCCCATCCTCACCTATGGTCATGAGCTTTGGGTTATGACCGAAAGGACAAGATCATGGGTACAAGCGGCTGAAATGAGTTTCCTCCGCCGGGTGGCGGGGCTCTCCCTTAGAGATAGGGTGAGAAGCTCTGCCATCCGGGAGGAGCTCAAAGTAAAGCTGCTGATCCTCCACATCGAGAGGAGCCAGATGAGGTGGTTCGGGCATCTGGTCAGGATGCCACCCGAACGCCTCCCTAGGGAGGTGTTTAGGGCACGTCCGACCGGTAGGAGGCCGCGGGGAAGACCCAGGACACGTTGGGAAGACTATGTCTCCCGGCTGGCCTGGGAACGCCTCGGGGTCCCACAGGAAGAGCTGGACGAAGTGGCTGGGGAGAGGGAAGTCTGGGCTTCCCTGCTTAGGCTGTTGCCCCCGCGACCCGACCTCGGATAAGCGGAAGAAGATGGATGGATGGATGGATGGATGTTGCTATCCAAGCAACGTTACCATGGACGCCCCTGCTTATTTCAGCAAGACAATGCCAAGCCACGTGTTACATCAACGTGGCTTCATAGTAAAATAGTGCAGGTACTAGACTGGCCTGCCTGTAGTCCAGACCTGTCTCCCATTGAAAATGTGTGGCGCATTATGAAGCCTTAAAGACCACAACGGAGACCCCCGGACTGTTGAACAACTTAAGCTGTACATCAAGCAAGAATGGGAAAGAATTCCACTTTCAAAGCTTCAACAATTAGTTTCCTCAGTTCCCAATCGTTTATTGAGTGTTGTTAAAAGGAAAGGTGATGTAACACAGTGGTGAACATGCCCTTTCCCAACTACTTTGGCACGTGTTGCAGCCATGAAATTCTAAGTTAATTATTATTTGCAAAAAACATCAAATATGTTGTCTTTGTAGCATATTCAACTGAATATGGGTTGAAAAGGATTTGCAAATCATTGTGTTCCGTTTATATTTACATCTAACACAATTTCCCAACTCATATGGAAACGGGGTTTGTAGAATAGTGAAGTATTTCTTCCAATTATATGACTCTGACACTTAAATCCACCCACTCATTTTGTAAATAACATCAACACATACAGAATTCATATTATTATTATTTTAGTTAGTCAAAACTATGTGACTGTACAGCTTCTTTGCTTGGGTTTAGGGTCGTAACCTGATCCCGGCAGCCCCGGGTAACAGTCGCCTGAACTACACGGTGCTAATTGGGGAGACACCCTGCATCCTCACCCTGTCTGAGAGCCAGCTACTCTGTGAGTGGCCCAACCTCACAGGACAACATAAAGTCACGGTCAGTCACCGACTTTTTCTCATGTTCTTTCCAACTTTAAAGCAGGATGGAGTAGCATAGGCAAGGTAGGATTGTAGTGTTGTGTACGTTTTTTGCAAAAGTTCCAACCACCAATTCATCGTATCAGACTTAAAAATCTGCTGTGCTTTCTCTTTGGCTTTTTTGTGACGCCACCACAGAAGGGCAACAAGTACAAAATGGAAAATATCGTATTCACCTGGTTTCGGAATATAATCAGTCTTGTACAAAGTACACGAAAATGACTTTGGTAGACATTTGAAAACAGTTAACGCATGTTAACTGCCAGCAAACTTGCTTGACACCAACATGATTTTTGTACTGGGGGCCCCTGTTGTCTGTTTATGTTGTGTGCCCATTGAACTTTTAGTTACGGCCCTGTACAGACACCTGAGGGGACTTCAAAGGACTTTATGTAATTAGATCAGGGGTGCTCACACTTTTTCTGCAGGCGAGCTACTTTTCAATTGATCAAGTCGTGGGGATCTACCTCATTCATATATATAACTTATATTTACTTATTTATGAAATATATGTTTTTGTTAACAAGTTAAAGGTGTTTAATGATAATGCAAGCATGTTTAACACATATAGTTAATATTGTTAATAAATTAAAGGTGTTTAATGATAATACAAGTATGTTTAATACATATAGTTAATATTGTTAATAAGTTAAAGGTGTTTAATGATAATACAAGAATGTTTAATACATATAGTTAATATTGTTAACAACTTAAAGGTGTTTAAAGATAATACAAGCATGTTTAACACATATAGTTAATATTGTTAATAAGTTAAAGGTGTTTAAAGATAATACAAGCATGTTTAACACATATAGTTAATATTGTTAACAACTTAAAGGTGTTTAAAGATAATACAAGCATGTTTAACACATATAGTTAATATTGTTAATAAGTTAAAGGTGTTTAAAGATAATACAAGCATGTTTAACACATATAGTTAATATTGTTAATAAGTTAAAGGTGTTTAAAGATAATACAAGCATGTTTAACACATATAGTTAATATTGTTAACAAGTTAAAGGTGTTTAAAGATAATACAAGCATGTTTAACACATATAGTTAATATTGTTAACAAGTTAAAGGTGTTTAAAGATAATACAAGCATGTGTAACACATATAGTTAATATTGTTAATAAGTTAAAGGTGTTTAATGATAATACAAGTATGTTTAATACATATAGTTAATATTGTTAACAACTTAACGGTGTTTAAAGATAATACAAGCATGTTTAACACATATAGTTAATATTGTTAATAAGTTAAAGGTGTTTAAAGATAATACAAGCATGTTTAACACATAGAGTTAATATTGTTAACAAGTTAAAGGTGTTTAAAGATAATACAAGCATGTTTAACACATATAATTAATATTGTTAATAAGTTAAAGGTGTTTAAAGATAATGCAAGCATGTTTAACACATATAGTTAATATTGTTAACAAGTTAAAGGTGTTTAAAGATAATACAAGCATGTTTAACACATATAGATTCCTTTCTTTCATGAAGACAAGAATATAAGTTGGTGTATTACCTGATTGTGATGACTTGCATTGATTGGAATCAGACAGTAGTGCTGATAACGTCCGCATTTTCGAATGGAGGAGAAAAAAAGTCCTCCATTCCGTCCAATACCACATGAAAGTGGTTGGTTTTTGGCATCTTATTTGTCCAGCTTCCATACTCCTTTGTATACACTTTACAAGAAATACATTGTCGGCAAACTCCGTAGCTTGCTAGCTTGTGCACGCCAGCTTTCTGAGACTCTTATTTTGTTAGCGCAACTGTGCAACTGTGCAACTGTGCAGTCGGTCTTTGGAGTTTTGACGACAGGTACGGCGCCAGAGTCTGTTGAAATAAAGTGTTTCTCGCCTTCCAGTCGTAATTTTAATGAGCTGGCAGCAGCCAGCGTCATCTCAGAAGACCCTCGGGTGCCGTGAATGTCAATCAAGTGACGAAAGTGACGTCATAGTGAAGATTTATGATCGCTCATTTTTAGGACTATTTTTTTTAATGCCTGGCTGGTGATCTACTGACACACCCTCCGAGATCGACCGGTAGATCGCGATCGACGTAATGAGCACCCCTGAATTAGATGAACCTGCCACCGTTACACAATGACAGCAGTTTATGTAGGATTTGTTGAAAAACTCGATGCCGAACAAAGTCTGATTGTGGGCAAAGGCTTCGAGATATCAACTTTTTGTAAAAACCGTGAGCGCCTCAAGGCTTTGAGGAACGTTCCGGTGTTATCAGATTTCCAATAAATGGAAAAATGGCCGAATTAGAGTGAGTAGGAAAATGGGAATTTTTGTGTTTTTTTTCGAGCCGACATCTAACATTGGAGTCAATGAAAGATTTAGCTGACTTTCTTGACTTTGAGGGCCAACAGAAGCCAAATGGAACACATGAGCTCCACACAGTTGAGTCAGGCTCTTAAACTGGAAAGTAACTAAGACTACAATTACACTGCAGGCCAAAGTTGTCCAACTCAGATTTTTCTCAAAATCTGATTGTTTCAAGCTGACTGTTTACACTGCAAGTAAAATGTGAGCTTTATCAGACTCCAGTGTAAACGCACACAAACCCCAATGTGGCCCCAATGTGGCCCCAATGTGGCCTAGAGGTCACTCTCATGTGCAGTTCAATGAAGTGAAAACAAAGGAAGTTGACCGGATTCCGTAAATGAACAAGGAAGTCACTACTACTACAAAATAAAAGTCGGCAAACCTTAAAAATGAGTGTTTGTTTACGTGATAATAAATATAAGTAACATAATGTATCAATATGGGGCCTCACCTGCCATCATGGAAAGAAAACAAATGTAAAAAGAAAAAAAAAAAATTAAATTGTTATATGTATCCAGTGATTATACTATAAAGTTATTTTCCATTTAACTTCACCAGTTTTAGATTATTTTTATTCAAAATCGCTGAATTTTCACATTTGCCGTTCAAATACTGAGAAGAGACGGTGCGGTGATCAGCAGCCAGTTGAGGCACGTCACTCAGTGCCTCAACATGGATTCCGGACTCGGCCAACTGCTGGCCTGCTGTGCAGTGAGACTGTATTGCTATATGAATTATATTATACATTTCCATAGTTTAGTTAGCTGAGGTATATAATGTACAGTGTATTTTGTCAACAACTGTATGTGTGTAACGTATTTCTTGTGCTGAGCGATCATAAAACGGCTGCAAAAGACGCACTGGCTGAGGCTCCAGTAATCCCGCCTCCTGCACCCCCACCATATAATTGTTATATCAACTATAGCCCACACTTAAACTTTCCACGTGCAAGATTGAATCTATTTAAAAAAAAATATTTCATAAGAAGCCAAAAAGTGCAAAAACAATAATGTTGGTGTTGGAGGAGTTGTGAATGACTGCAGGGACACAACAATAGTTTCACCTGCAGACTGCAGGTGTACCTAATTCACAACTCCTCCAACACGAACATTATTGTTTTTGCACTTTTTGGCTTCTTATTAAATAACTTTTGTAACCTATTTTCATGGGCTTTCCTCTTTGTGATGTTAAGTTCCTGTTATGCGCTGTTATACAGTATATGCCTTGAGCTCTTATTTTGAAGGCGCTAAGAGCGGAAGTGATGTCACGTTGCGGAGGTTTTTAAAAGAAGGTAAATAAAGTGGTCCTCGTGTAAACTGGAGCCTCCGTGTTTGTTATTTTGTAGTTTCATACAGTATAGGCGACATTTATAAACCCTCGGTTACACTTTTTTAAATAGATTAAATCTTGCACGTGGAAAGTTTAAGTGAGGGCTTTAGTTGCGGCGCATGGACTTCATTTATAAGTAAAGGTAAGACCATAATAACATTTTTTTTTATTAAATGTGCTTTTTTGTGTGCTAGTTTGTATGTGTAAAGTTAAAGTTAAGTTAAAGTACCAATGATTGTCACACACACACTAGGTGTAATGAAATTTGTCCTCTGCATTTGACCCATCCCCTTGTTCACCCCCTGGGAGGTGAGGGGAGCAGTGGGCAGCAGCGGCGCCGCGCCCGGTAATCATTTTTGGTGATTTAACCCCCAATTCCAAGCCTTAATGCTGAGTGCCAAGCAGCGAAGAATGCTGGTATGAGCTTTTAAACATAACCCGTTAACTGCTGCCAATCAAATGGTGAATAAGATACTCTTTAGGGTTCATATGTTTGTAAATCTGACTGTGATGAAGTCAGTGCCTCACCAGCCATCAACCTCACCGCACGTCACTGCTGCCTCCACACTACAACCATCCGTTTCAATACATTCGTAATCTGTTGAATCGCTTAAGCCGCATGAAATCCGAGTCTGAATCCGAGCTAATGTCGCTATAGCTTGCTGTTCTATGCGCCATGTTTGTTTGTGTTGGCATCACTATGTGACGTCACAGGAAAATGGACGGGTGTATATACGATGGTTAAAATCAGGCACTTTGAAGCTTTTTTTAGGGATATTGCGTGATGGGTAAAATTTTGAAAAAAACTTCGAAAAATAAAATAAGCCACGGGGAACTGATTTTTAATGGTTTTAACCCTTCTGAAATTGTGATAATGTTCCCCTTTAAAGCATTTATCGGCCGATTATATCGGACATCTCTAATTTAAGCCATGCCGAGGTTCAACAGGTCCATGAGCAGAGGTGGGTAGTAACGCGCTACATTTACTCCGTTACATCTACTTTAGTAACTTTTGGGATAAATTGTACTTCTAAGAGTAGTTTTAATGCAACATACTTTTACTTTTACTTGAGTATATTTATAGAGAAGAAACGCTACTTTTACTCCGCTACTTTTACTCCGCTACTTTTACTCCGCTACTTTTATCTACATTCAGCTCGCTACTCGCTACTAATTTTTATCGATCTGTTAATGCACGCTTTGTTTGTTTTGGTCTGTCAGACAGACCTTCAAAGTGCCTGCGTTTCAACAAATACAGTCACTGGTGACGTTCACTCCGTTCCACCAATCAGATGCAGTCACTGGTGACGTTGGACCAATCAAACAGAGCCAGGGGTCACATGATCTGACAAGTTGAAGAATTTATTGGGGTGTTACCATTTAGTGGTCAATTGTACGGAATATGTACTGTACTGTGCAATCTACTAATACAAGTTCCAATCAATCAATCAAAAGTGTGAAGGAAAAAAAGACCCTTTTTTATTTCAACCGTACATCCCGTCAAAAGCCTAAAGACTGACTGCACAGTTCCTGTCTTCACAATAAAAGTGCCGCTCCATCGCGCCTTCGCTTTCAAAATAAGAGTCCCCGAAAGCCATCGCAAACAAGCTAGCAAGCTACGGAGTTTGCCGCCAATGTATTTCTTGTAAAGTGTATAAAAACGAATATGGAAGCTGGACAAATAAGATGCCAAAAACCAACCACTTTCATGTGGTATTAGACAGAAAGGAGGAACTTTTTTTTCTCCTCTATTTGAAAACGTGGACGTTATCATCACTACTGTCTGATTACAATCAATGCAAGTCATCAGAATCAGGTAATACACCAACTTATATTCTTGTCTTCATGAAAGAAAGGAATCTATATGTGTTAAACATGCATGTATATTCATTAAAACACCTTTAACATGTAAACAAAAACGGCAAAATAAATAAATATAAATTATATACTGTATGTATATATATGTATATATATATATATATATATATATATGTGTGTGTGTATATATATGTGTATATATATATATATATATATATATATATATATATATATATATATATATATATATATATATATAAATATATATATGTGTGTGTGTGTGTTTATATATATATATATTTATATATATGTTTGTGTGTATATATGTATATATATGATATGTGTGTGTATTAGAGATGCGCGGTTTGCGGACACAACCGCGGAGTCCGCGGATTATCCGCGGATCGGGCGGATGAAATTTAAAAAAATAAGATTTTATCCGCTCGCGGGTCGGGTCGGGCGGATTAATTAGATTTATTTATTTATTTTTTTTGCGGGTGTCAGTTAAACCAATTGGGAAATATATATACATAGTTAAATGTTGTTACCCACATACAAAAAACGAGCAGGCACCTGCAGCATATGCCACAACAGAAGAAAAAAAAAAAAAGAGATGGACACTTTTACGGAGCGGAGAAGGGACGCCTCGCCGGGGTCCGGGACCGAGGCCCCTTCCCCCGAGAGGGCCCCACCGGGAGCCGTAGCTGAGGCGATCCGCGAGAAGGGCCCGACGCACGTCCAGGGTCACTACCGCGCCCACCGCACCGACACCCCGCCTCGTCCGCTTTCGCCGCGGCCGGCGTCACGCGCAGCAGGTAAGCAGCTTACCTGCCCGCCACCCCCGTGGCCGGGGGCTCGTAACATGGGTCACTCCGCGCGCTCCGCCCGCGCAGCTTACCTGCTTGCCACCCCTGTTGCCGGGGGCGCGTAACAGGGGTCACTCTGTGCGCAGTGCGCTCACGAAAGGGGTGGGGCTCACCCTGGTTGATATAGAGAGCAGGACGGTGGCCATGGAAGTCGGAACCCGCTAAGGAGTGTGTAACAACCCACCTGCCGAATCAACTAGCCCTGAAAATGGATGGCGCTGGAGCGTGGGCCCATACCTGGTCGTCGCCGGCAGCGAGACGCGCTTGGAGGTGCGCTCAGCGCGGCTCCCATATGATTGCGCACTGGTGTGCGTCTGGGTCGTGACAGCGTGGCACGCGCAAGTCTGTGCTGCGTTGGATCAGTCTCCTTTCTTTAACAGGCAAAAGCTTTATAACCTCACCATACCTGCCAACTTTTAAATCAGAAAAACCTAGTAGCCAGGGTCCAAGGGCCGCAGGCCCCGGTAGGTCCAGGACAAAGTCCTGGTGGAGGGTTCAGGGCTTCGCCCCCCGACGCAAAATGATTATTAGCATTCAGACAGGTTAAAATGTTGCTAAAACCATCACTTTTCTATCAGTCACAGTGACTTTTCAAAACAAAAATATTACAGCAAAAATCATATGGGTTGATTGACATGTTTATTCTGTAAGCTAACTTCAATAGTTTGAAATTATTTTGACAGTTAATGCCAGTTATCCTGTCAACCTTTCACAAGACTTCAATTTGTTAATTGAAAGTATAAATAGTATAAACACTTTTAACAGTATGTCGTGCTGTGAAATACAGCCGACAGGATGGCGCACCAAACACGAAGCAAGGCCAAAGTGCTTGCATGGTGCAGGAGAACAAAGGACTTCTTTCATTTAAGGTTTGTGATAAACCATCAAACTCATTCGTTAAAAGGACTCTATAGTAATATAAAGCGAATTTTTCTGGACATTATCATGCAAGAAAAGTTTATTTTTGGGATCGCGATCACCGCGTAATGATTTTTAAAGGTTGCATTACATTATTAACTGTCCCATGTGATCAGCCAGTGCGATTGGAAGTCCATGCTCAATTATTGCCTCCGTAAATAAAACTTCGGCATTTATCACATCCAAAGAATCTGTTTGGGCGACAAAAAACGTTGAAAGTTTTCCACTTGTATCGCTAGCAACGGCATTAGACTTGTGTTTTTTTGTCCCAACGTGGTCTTTTACATCGCTAATTCCTCCGTGTCCGATCGAAAAATCTTGTCTGCACAAGGTGCAATTCGCGTAGTTTTCACCCTTTTTTTTTTTTTTTTATTAATATTAGATATATAACAACGGGCGGATGGCGGGCGGGTGCAGTTCTGATCAAACGTTACATCGGGTGGATGGCGGATGGTTGACGACTTTCTGACGCGGTTGCGGATGAAATAAATTGCCTATCCGCGCATCTCTAGTGTGTATGTTACTCATCAGTTACTCAGTACTTGAGTAGTTTTTTCACAACATACTTTTTACTTTTACTCAAGTAAATATTTGGGTGACTTCTCCTTACTTTTACTTGAGTAATAAATCTCTAAAGTAACAGTACTCTTACTTGAGTACAATTTCTGTCTACTCTACCCACCTCTGTCCATGAGAATGTTTTAGGTAGGGTTTGTGAAAAAGTTAAAGTACTTGTCACACACACACACTAGGTGTGGTGAAATTTGTCCTCTGCATTTGACCCATCCCCCTTTATCACCCCCTGGGAGGTGAGGGGAGCAGTGAGCAACACTTTGGTGATTTAACCCCACAATTTCAACCCTTGATGCTGAGTGCCAAGCAGGGAGGTAATTGTGTTATTTCTCTTGAAAAACCCCGCGTGTGCTCCTCTGTGTCTTCCATTTCTTCATCACCTGCTCAACTCAGCCATGTCTAAACTGACCTTACTCGTGTTTATGCATTTAGGGAATATTCCCATCTGACAGTCGCGGCACATAATGTCACTCTCACCTTGCTGTTGAATTTACGGGAATAAACCCTGGTGGCTTTTTTTTTTCCTTAACTCTCCCAACAATTTCCTCTCGACAGATCCAGGTTACGCTCCACTGAGTGTGCACACCCAGGCGGCTGTTAAATATGTGACGCTTCATTAGCATGCTTAACTACTCTGACTTCATGCTCGCCTGTTGCTGAAAACCAAGCGGCGGTTGCCGTCTTCCCTCGGGGAAGGAACAACACGTGACTTTTCACCTCATCTAGAAGGAAGAAAAGTGTTAAGTTTCACCCGCGTGCGTGACATGCTCCATGGAAATAACTCTCTCAGACGTTTCCAGGTAAAAAAAAATTTTAAGAAAAAATCTGTTGTTGTTTTTCTATCCAGTGAAGTCGCCTCGCATCATGAGCCGTGCATCCATCAGCGCTAGTTTGCTGCAGGTGCTGCTAGTTGTCAAGTCCCTTGGTGCGTGTCTCTGTTTTGACAATATTTTTACCAGTTTTAGTCAGTGGTAAAAAACAAGTCCAGGCACCACAAATAGCCCTTTTGAAAAGTCTGATATTTGCTGAACCACAATATGTTCCATCCATCCGCCCGCACCCGCCCGTTGTTATATATCTAATATAGACGATGCAAGGCATTAGTGAGGTTATAAAGCTTTTGCCTGTTAAAGAAAGGAGACTGATCCAATGCAGCACAGACATTCGCGTGCCACGCTGTCACGGCCCAGACGCACACCAGTGCGCAATCATATGGGAGCCGCGCTGAGCGCACCTCCAAGCGCGTCTCGCTGCCGGCGACGGCCGGGTATGGGCCCGACGCTCCAGCGCCATCCATTTCAGGGCTAGTTGATTCGGCAGGTGGGTTGTTACACACTCCTTAGCGGGTTCCGACTTCCATGGTCACCGTCCTGCTGTCTATATCAACCAGGGTGAGCCCCACCCCTTTCGTGAGCGCACTGCGCGCGGAGTGACCCCTGTTACGCGCCCCCGGCAACAGGGGTAGCGGGCAGGTAAGCTGCGCGGGCGAAGCGCGCGGAGTGACCCCTGTTACGAGCCCCCGGCCACGGGGGTGGCGGGCAGGTAAGCTGCTTACCTGCTGCGCGTGACGCCGGCCGCGGCGAAGGCGGACGAGGCGGGGTGTCGGTGCGGTGGGCGCGGTGGTGACCCTGGACGTGCGTCGGGCCCTTCTCGCGGATCGCCTCAACTACGGCTCCCGGTGGGGCCCTCTCGGGGGAAGGGGCCTCGGTCCCGGACCCCAGCGAGGCGTCCCTTCTCCGCTCCGTAAAAGTGTCCATCTCTTCTTTTTTTTTTCTTCTGTTGTGGCATATGCTGCAGGTGCCTGCTCGTTTTTCGTATGTGGGTAACAACATTTAACTATGTATATATATTTCCGAATTGGTTTAACTGCCACCCGCCTGAATCTATTTAAAATCTTTTTTTTTTTTATTTCAACCGCTCGACCCGACCCGCGGATAAAATCAAATTTTTTTTTATTTCATCCGCTCGATCCGTGGATAATCCGCGGACTCCGCGGACTCCGCTGTTGTGCCCGCAAACCGCGCATCTCTAATATATATATATATATATATATATATATAAATAAAATAAATACTTGAATTTCAGTGTTCATTTATTTACACATATACACACACACAACACTCATCTACTCATTGTTGAGTTAAGGGTTGAATTGTCCATCCTTGTTCTATTCTCTGTCACTATTTCAGAACACACACATTATACAAATATACATTATAAAATCAATAAGAAAACGGGAGCTCTAATTTGGGAGTCTGAATTAGGATCGGAAGTTCCTATATAAACATTGCGCACTCACGTCGCCTTTTTGTATTGATTACTGCAGCTGTGCACTGGATTCATTCACAAATACAAACTACAACTCACAAACACTTTAGAGTTAGGCTCCACCATCAGATTGTGTACTTAAACTTATAAAGGTCACATGGATATTATTCATTGAGTTGATTCACCAAAACTAACCTGTTATAGAGGAGGAAAAAAGCACACAGGACGTTTCAATTGTTCACAGACTGGTCGCGCTCATCAGAATGACAAGACACTTCCGGTCTGCAGGTGATAGCATTCAATTGGGAAGAAACGCCCTACTGCCCCCTACTGACCAATGTGAATACTGATAAATGTGTAATGACAGCTCCAAAAAGGAATTCAAACCACAAAATAAAATAAATAAATCAACACAAAAATGTGACACATTATGGGTGGGTCACATATGCATGTACAGTAGATGGCAGTATTGTCCTGTTTAAAAGTGTCACAACATTGCTGTTTACGGCAGACAAACTGCTTTACGGTAGACGAAAACTTGACTGCTGTTGTTGTGTGTTGTTACCGCACTGGGAGGACGTTAATGAAACTGCCTAACAATAAATCCACATAAGAAACCAAGAACTCACCCTCGATCATTAGCTGTTTATATTGTGGGAAAGCGGACGTGTGAACAGGCTGTCAACACGTCACTCAGGTCCGCATGGAGCTGGAGGGGGCGTGGCCTCCAGCTCCGCCTGAATTTCGGGAGATTTTCGGGAGAAAATTTGTCCCGGGAGGTTTTCGGGAGAGGCGCTGAATTTCGGGAGTCTCCCGGAAAATCCGGGAGGGTTGGCAAGTATGATTTACATTGTAGATTGTCACATCAAAACTATGAATGAACACATGTGGAGTTATGTACTTAACAAAAAAAAAAGGTGAAATAACTGAAAACACGTTTTATATTCCAGTTTCTTCAAAATAGCCACACTTTGCTCTGATTACTGCTTTTGCACACTCTTGGCATTCTCTCCATGAGCTTCCAGCACACCTGTGAAGTCAGGTGACTACCTCTTGAAGCTCATGGAGAGAATGCCAAGAGGTGTGCGAAAAAGTAATCAGAGCAAAGTGTGGCTATTTTGAAGAAACTAGGATATTATATGTTGCGAGTTGTTGTGATTACATGTATCATGTTTATGTGTGCTATGCTATGTGAGGTTTTTTCCTTGGACTCAGTCTGGACCCCTCCCGAGGGTCCAGCCTTAGACTGATACTTTTTTTACTCCTCCCCCTTTCCAAATGTCACCTTTTTCCCACCTTTTTTAAAGAGCGCCGTAAGTGGCTGACCCGTAGGCGGTCCCGTCTTGTCCCCCTTGTAACGTATGGGACTGTGCCAAAAATGTAAATTCAGTTCTTATGTGTCTCGTACATGTTAAAGAATGGACAATAATAAAGTATCTTGACTCTTGATAAAACATGTTTTTAATTATTTCACCTTTTTTTGTTAAGTACATAACTCCTCATGTGTTCATTCATAGTTTTGATGTGACAATGTAAATAGTCATGCAAATAAAGGAGAGGGTGTGTCCAAAAACTTTTGGCCTGTACCGTTTTTCAATACTTTTCAAAATAAAGGGCACCACAAAAAATCTCATTATTGGCTTTGTTTTAACATAAAATCATACGTTTCTTATTGCAATCAAAGAACAAGTTTGCCATTAAATAAGGTAGGTAAGTAAGCAAACTCCTAATTTGGCTGTTTAAAGGGGAACATTATCACAATTTCAGAAGGGTTAAAACCATTAAAAATCAATTCCCAGTGGCTTATTTTATTTTTCAAAGTTTTTTTCAAAATTTTATCCATCACGCAATATCCCTAAAAAAAGCTTCAAAGTGCCTGATTTTAACCACCCGTCCATTTTCCTGTGACATCACATAGTGAAGCCAACACAAACAAACATGGCGGAAAGAACAGCAAGCTATAGCGACATTAGCTCGGATTCAGACTCGGATTTCAGCGGCTTAAGCGATTCAACAGATTACGCATGTATTGAAACGGATGGTTGTAGTGTGGAGGCAGGTAGCGAAAACGAAATTGAAGAAGAAACTGAAGCTATTGAGCCATATCGGTTTGAACCGTACGCAAGCGAAACCGACGAAAACGACACGACAGCCAGCGACACGGGAGAAAGCGAGGACGAATTCGGCGATCGCCTTCCAACCAACGATTGGTATGTGTTTGTTTGGCATTAAAGGAAACTAACAACTATGAACTAGGTTTACAGCATATGAAATACATTTGGCAACAACATGCACTTTGAGAGTGCAGACAGCCCAATTTTCATCAATTCATATATTCTGTAGACATACCCTCATCCGCGCTCTTTTCCTGAAAGCTGATCTGTCCAGTTTTGGAGTTGATGTCAGCAGGCCAGGGAAGCTAGGGTCGATAGGGGGTTTAGCTCGCTCGTCTGCGGGAACAAACTGCCGCCTTCGCTTGCCGTGCTACCGAGGTCCTTTGTCCCTGAATTGCTCACACACTCCGGCAGATTCAATGGGGGTCTGGCGGCAGATTTATTCGACTTTATCGTTGGAAATGCATCCGCTTTGAGTGTCGCAGGATATCCACACATTCTCGCCATCTCTGTCGTAGCATAGCTTTCGTCGGTAAAGTGTGCGGAACAAACGTCCAATTTCTTGCCACTTTTGCATCTTCGGGCCACTGGTGCAACTTGAATCCGTCCCTGTTCGTGTTGTTACACCCTCCGACAACACACCGACTAATGTTGTGTCGTTCGCGAACGATTCGTTCGAACGAACGAATCTTTTGAGTGAACGTACTGAACCGAATCACTTCATGAACTGATTCGTTCCTTTCTCAGTTCAGTTGAGCTCCGCCGCGACCATGCCGGTATGAGTGGAACTGGCGCATTCTGTCACTCACTGAACCCTCGACGTCGGCGAACGACGCAGCCATCATGGGGGCGGGGGGAGGGACTGAGCGAACGATTCGTTCACCGCGGATTAACGACATGAATCACTCAGTGAACGACAACGCTCTCGCTCTCTGCTCTGCTTGCCCCAATGCCGCGAGTGATTCTCCTCCCGTCGCAGGGATACAGGTAAAAGCCAGTAAATTAGAATATTTTGAAAAACTTGATTTATTTCAGTAGTTGCATTCAAAAGGTGTAACTTGTACATTATATTTATTCATTGCACACAGACTGATGCATTCAAATGTTTATTTCATTTAATTTTGATGATTTGAAGTGGCAACAAATGAAAATCCAAAATTCCGTGTGTCACAAAATTAGAATATTACTTAAGGCTAATACAAAAAAGGGATTTTTAGAAATGTTGGCCAACTGAAAAGTATGAAAATGAAAAATATGAGCATGTACAATACTCAATACTTGGTTGGAGCTCCTTTTGCCTCAATTACTGCGTTAATGCGGCGTGGCATGGAGTCGATGAGTTTCTGGCACTGCTCAGGTGTTATGAGAGCCCAGGTTGCTCTGATAGTGGCCTTCAACTCTTCTGCGTTTTTAGGTCTGGCATTCTGCATCTTCCTTTTCACAATACCCCACAGATTTTCTATGGGGCTAAGGTCAGGGGAGTTGGCGGGCCAATTTAGAACAGAAATACCATGGTCTGTAAACCAGGCACGGGTAGATTTTGCGCTGTGTGCAGGCGCCAAGTCCTGTTGGAACTTGAAATCTCCATCTCCATAGAGCAGGTCAGCAGCAGGAAGCATGAAGTGCTCTAAAACTTGCTGGTAGACGGCTGCGTTGACCCTGGATCTCAGGAAACAGAGTGGACCGACACCAGCAGATGACATGGCACCCGGGTTTGGGTTGGTTTGGTTTGCATTTCCTTTGGAAATCGATGTCCCAGAGTCTGGAGGAAGACAGGAGAGGCACAGGATCCACGTTGCCTGAAGTCTAGTGTAAAGTTTCCACCATCAGTGATGGTTTGGGGTGCCATGTCATCTGCTGGTGTCGGTCCACTCTGTTTCCTGAGATCCAGGAAGACCACTTGCTTGCTTGCCTTAGATTTCATAGAATATATTTTCTGGTCCTATTTCTATCCTTGACGATAGTTTGAGTGGTTTGGACATGTTAATTTCTCCACTTTCTGAGCATTTTGCGATGTCTAATTTCAGATCAGTTTCTACTTTTTTTCTTTTACTTTTGACAAATTGCCTTCAGAAGAGTGTGCCTCACACTTGGGAACACAATGAAGGGAAAACAATTTGGTAAAAATAAGAAACGTGACATAGTTCTTTCAGTGCAGCGACGTTCTGCATCCCTTTTCTACTCTTCCACCAGCCGCATGTAATTACTTCCTCCATCCAGTCTCTTCCATTTATCCGGCTACGGGTCGCAGTCTTAATCTCGTCCAGTCCCTCTGGGGGCACACCAAGGCGTTCCCAGGCCAGCTGAGAGACGTAATCCGTCCAGCGTGCCCTAGGTCTACCGCCTTCCCTCACCAGGGAGGTGTCCAGGAGTCTTTTGTACTTGATGCCAGGGCCGACTCAATTATGTTGATGCAAAGGAGCAGCAAATCTCTTTTTGAGCTTCTCCCAAATGACCCAGCTCCTCACCCAGTCTTTCATGGAGACTGCAGCCACTCTGCAGACAAAACTCATTTTCGGCGCTTGCTCGATCTTGCTCTTTCCGTCGCTACCTAAGGCTTGTGACCATAGGGTAGGTACAGAGATCGGCCCGTAAATTGAGAGCTTTGCCTTCTTTTCACCACAATGGTCCACCCACTCGCCTGTCCATCTCTGAAGAGAAACAAAGGGTAGCACACCTGAAGAATGAATGCTGACTTCAGAAATAAATACAAAACCTAAAAGATAAACTTGTAAGCCTCTCACTCAGCACATACCACAACACAGTGTTTTTCTACCACAGTCTGGTGTGCCGTTAGAGATTATCTAATTTCACCTATTTGGGTTAAAAAGATTTTTTGCAGCATCGCGTGGACATCGGGGGCGGTACCACTGGATTGGCAGACTGGAGTGGTGGTTCCTCTCTTTAAGAGGGGGAACCGGAGGGTGTGTTCTAACTATCGTGGGATCACACTCCTCAGCCTTCCCGGTAAGGTCTATTCAGACGTACTGGAGAGGAGGCTACGCCGGATAGTCGAACCTCGGATTCAGGAGGAACAGTGTGGTTTTCGTCCTGGTCTTGGAACTGTGGACCAGCTCTATACTCTCGGCAGGGTCCTTGAGGGTGCATGGGAGTTTGCCCAACCAGTCTACTTGTGTTTTGTGGACTTGGAGAAGGCATTCGACCGTGTCCCTCGGGAAGTCCTGTGGGGAGTGCTCAGAGAGTATGGGGTATCGGACTGTCTGATTGTGGCAGTCCGCTCCCTTTATGATCAGTGCCAGAGCTTGGTCCGCATTGCCGGTAGTAAGTCGGACACGTTTCCAGTGAGGGTTGGACTCCGCCAAGGCTGCCCTTTGTCACCGATTCTGTTCATAACTTTTATGGACATAATTTCTAGACACAGTCAAGGCGTTGAGGGGATCTGGTTTGGTGGCTGCAGGATTAGGTCTCTGCTTTTTGCAGATGATGTGGTCCTGATGGCTTCATCTGGCCAGGATCTTCAGCTCTCACTGGATCGGTTCGCAGCTGAGTGTGAAGCGACTGGGATGAGAATCAGCACCTCCAAGTCCGAGTCCATGGTTCTCGCCCGGAAAAGGGAGGAGTGCCATCTCCGGGTTGGGGAGGAGATCTTGCCCCAAGTGGAGGAGTTCAAGTACCTGGGAGTCTTGTTCACGAGTGAGGGAAGAGTGGATCGTGAGATCGACAGGCGGATCGGTGCGGCGTCTTCAGTAATGCGGACGCTGTATCGATCCGTTGTGGTGAAGAAGGAGCTGAGCCGGAAGGCAAAGCTCTCAATTTACCGGTCGATCTACGTTCCCATCCTCACCTATGGTCATGAGCTTTGGGTTATGACCGAAAGGACAAGATCACGGGTACAAGCGGCCGAAATGAGTTTCCTCCGCCGGGTGGCGGGGCTCTCCCTTAGAGATAGGGTGAGAAGCTCTGCCATCCGGGAGGAGCTCAAAGTAAAGCCGCTGCTCCTCCACATCGAGAGGAGCCAGATGAGGCGGTTCGGGCATCTGGTCAGGATGCCACCCGAACGCCTCCCTCGGGAGGTGTTTAGGGCACGTCCGACCGGTAGGAGGCCGCGGGGAAGACCCAGGACACGTTGGGAAGACTATGTCTCCCGGCTGGCCTGGGAACGCCTCGGGGTCTCACAGGAAGAGCTGGACGAAGTGGCTGGGGAGAGGGAAGTCTGGGCTTCCCTGCTTAGGCTGCTGCCCCCGCGACCCGACCTCGGATAAGCGGAAGAAGATGGATGGATGGATGGAAGATTTTTTGCACACCAGTAATTATAGTCTGCAAATGATGTGTTGTTGTTGAGTGTCAGTGCTGTCTAGAGCTCGGCAGAGTAACCGTGTAATACTCTTCCATATCAGTAGGTGGCAGCAGGTAGCTAATTGCTTTGTAGATGTCGGAAACAGCGGGAGGCAGTGCGCAGGTAAAAAGGTATCTAATGCTTAAACCAAAAATAAACAAAAGGCAAGTGTCGCTAAGAAAAGCCATTGAAGCTTAGGGAAGGCTATGCAGAACGAAACTAAAACTGAACTGGCTACAAAGTAAACAAAAACAGAATGCTGGACGACAGCAAAGACTTACTGTGGAGCAAAGACGGCGTCCACAAAGTACATCC
Organism: Nerophis lumbriciformis; assembly: GCF_033978685.3. Lineage (NCBI taxonomy): Eukaryota > Metazoa > Chordata > Actinopteri > Syngnathiformes > Syngnathidae > Nerophis > Nerophis lumbriciformis. The sequence continues at coordinate 3,113,049 of NC_084548.2, forward strand.
GTACATGACATGACAATCAACAATGTCCCAACAAAGAAGGATAAAAACAACTGAAATATTATTGATTGCTAAAACAAAGTAGATGCGGGGAATAGCGGTCAAGGAAGACATGAAACTGCTAAAGGAAAATACCAAATAAAGAGAAAAAGCCACCAAAATAGGAGTGCAAGACAAGAAGTAAAACACCACACACAGGAAAACAGCAAAAAAGTCCAAATAAGTCAGGGTGTGATGTGAGAGGTGGTGACGGTACACCTACTTTGAGACAAGAGCTATATTGATGCATGCTTGGTTATGCTTTAAAGTCATATCCAACAATTGCGACAACGACTTTTTACTGTCAACTGAGTTTCCTTTTTTAATGATTTCTGCTGGTGGTGTGCCTGCGCATTTTTTTTAATGAAAAAAATGTGCCTTGGCTCAAAAAAGGTTGAAAAACACTGCCATTACAGATATCAGGAAGTCATTTTCATGCAAGTAAACAAAAGCTACGGTGTGAATAATGTCAATGTCACTTTGTGACTTTCGAGTCAGAAAGAGTCAGAAAGGTAACGTTGAGCTGCGCCGGTTCTGAGCTGTCACCAGACAACGATTTGCTGTGACGGCAGCAGACTTTTAAAAGTGGAGAAGGTCAAACCCCAGGCAGAAAGACACAGACGGTTCCCTGGATTGGAATATATTTAGATTGAATGTTCTGTGCCAGCACACCCACTCGCCACCACCCCCTTCCACGCACCCCTTTTCAAACTGATCGCCAATGTCCTTTCACAAGGCGTCCTCGGTGCATCTTTTTTGACATTTTTGGCCCGCTAGCGACAGCTGATATGCCTCCGAAAGCCAATGACGTCGCAGCCATTTAAAATCAGCATAATAGCTCTCGACGGCATCAGCTCCGAGGTGGAACAACTGAACAACTACTTCGAAGCCTTGAACATGCACATATAACTCTGAAATGTGTATTGATGACTATGAAAGTGATGCAAACGTCTTTTGGAGGTAGTCAAACTGGTCCTTCCTCTGTGAACTCAGTCCAACTAAATATCCATCCATCCATCCATCCATCTTCTTCCGCTTATCCGAGGTCGGGTCGCGGGGGAAGCTGCCTAAGCAGGGAAGACCAGACTTCCCTCGCCCCAGCCACTTCGTACCTCGTCCAGCTCCTCCCGGGGGATCCCGAGGCGTTCCCAGGCCAGCCGGGAGACATAGTCTTCCCAACGTGTCCTGGGTCTTCCCCGTGGCCTCCTACCGGTCGGACGTGCCCTAAACACCTCCCGAGGGAGGCGATCGGGTGGCATCCTGACCAGATGCCCGAACCACCTCATCTGGCTCCTCTCGATGTGGAGGAGCAGCGGCTTTACTTTGAGCTCCCCCCGGATGACAGAGCTTCTCACCCTATCTCTAAGGGAGAGCCCTGCCACCCGGCGGAGGAAACTCATTTCGGCCGCTTGTACCCGTGATCTTGTCCTTTCGGTCATAACCCAAAGCTCATGACCATAGGTGAGGATGGGAACGTAGATCGACCGGTAAATTGAGAGCTTTGCCTTCCGGCTCAGCTCCTTCTTCACCACAACGGATCGATACAGCGTCCGCATTACTGAAGATGCCGCACCGATCCGCCTGTCGATCTCACGATCCACTCTTCCCTCACTCGTGAACAAGACTCCGAGGTACTTGAACTCCTCCACTTGGGGCAGGGTCTCCTCCCCAACCCGAAGATGGCATTCCACCCTTTTCCGGGCGAGAACCATGGACTCGGACTTGGAGGTGCTGATTCTCATCCCAGTCGCTTCACACTCGGCTGCGAACCGATCCAGCGAGAGCTGAAGATCCTGGCCAGATGAAGCCATCAGGACCACATCATCTGCAAAAAGCAGAGACCTAATCCTGCAGCCACCAAACCGGATCCCCTCAACGCCTTGACTGCGCCTAGAAATTCTGTCCATAAAAGTTATGAACAGAATCGGTGACAAAGGGCAGCCTTGGCGGAGTCCAACCCTCACTGGAAACGTGTCCGACTTACTGCCGGCAATGCGGACCAAGCTCTGACACTGATCATACAGGGAGCGGACCGCCAAAATCAGACAGTCCGAAACCCCATACTCTCTGAGCACTCCCCACAGGACTTCCCGAGGGACACGGTCGAATGCCTTCTCCAAGTCCACAAAGCACATGAAGACTGGTTGGGCAAACTCCCATGCACCCTCAAGGACCCTGCCGAGAGTATAGAGCTGGTCCACAGTTCCACGACCAGGACGAAAACCACACTGTTCCTACTGAATCCGAGGTTCGACTATCCGGCGTAGCCTCCTCTCCAGTACACCTGAATAGACCTTACCGGGAAGGCTGAGGAGTGTGATCCCACGATAGTTAGAACACACCCTCCGGTTCCCCTTCTTAAAGAGAGGAACTACCACCCCGGTCTGCCAATCCAGAGGTACCGCCCCCGATGTCCACGCGATGCTGCAGAGTCTTGTCAACCAAGACAGCCCCACAGCATCCAGAGCCTTAAGGAACTCCGGGCGGATCTCATCCACCCCCGGGGCCTTGCCACCGAGGAGCTTTTTAACTACCTCAGCAACCTCAGCCCCAGAAATAGATGAGCCCACCACAGATTCCCCAGGCACTGCTTCCTCATAGGAAGACGTGTTGGTGGGATTGAGGAGGTCTTCGAAGTATTCCCTCCATCGATCCACAACATCCGCAGTCGAGGTCAGCAGAACACCATCCTCACCATACACGGTGTTGATAGTACTTTATTTTATTTTATTTTATTTAGCCTTTATTTAACCAGGTAAAAATCCCATTGAGATCAAAGATCTCTTTTCCAAGGGAGACCTGGCCAAGAGGGCAGCAGCAAGGTTACATTAAAAACAGTAAACAAATACATAAAACATCACATTTACAACATTAAAACTTGCTGACATGACACATGTGCATACAGACAAGGTAGACTGCAGTCCTTTCACAGAAGGTTTAAACTCATTCAACGTAACTAGGGTTTGAAGTTGAATATTCGATTGTAGGTTATTCCAAGCCTTCGGTGCTGAAAACCTAAATGCTTTCTTGCCCAGTTCAGTTCTTACTTAGGGGACGACAAATTGCAGAAAATTCATTGAACGAAGATTGCGACTTCCTTGTTTCTTTGTTAAAAGACAAGACAGATAAAATGGAGTGATACCCAGAATGGTTTTGTAGATGAAAACATACCAATGATTTAGGCGTCGAGCACATAAAGATGTCCAGTTAACCATTGAGTATAACACACAATGGTGAGTAAGGGGAGCGCAGTTGGTGATGAATCTCAGTGCCCCGTGGTACACACTATCCAGCTTGTGCAGACAATCAGCAGTAGCATTCATGTACAACACATCTCCATAGTCAATAACAGGTCAAAAGGTTGTTTCCACCAATTTCTGTTTCACAGTAAAAGAAAAGCAAGACTTGTTTCTATAATAAAATCCCAGTAAAAGTTTCAGGTTTTTTTTACAACATACTGAATGTGCTCTTTAAAACTCAAGTGGTCATCAATTAAAAATCCTAAATATTTAAAAGCAGATACTAACATAATTTGTTGCCCATTTCTTGTTAAAATACACTGCAAAAAGTCAGTGTTCAAAAACAAGAAAAAAAAAATACAAAAGTTAGGGGTATTTTATTTGAACTAAGCAAAATGATCTGCCAATAGAACAAGAAAATTTGACTTTCCAAAAACAAGTAAAGTTAGCTAACCTCAATGAACCCAAAAATAATTTAAAATAGGTATATTCTCACTAATAACAAGTGCACTTTTCTTGATAGAAAAAACAAATATGAGACCTTTTTTCTCAATATGTTGAAAAATATTCTTAAATTAACTAAATGCTAGTGCCATTATTTTTGACATAATGATATGCGCTCGGCATTACATTTCTTGCATTTTCCCATCGATAAAATGACATCATCGCACCAAGTGCGTGCTCTTTCAGTCAATTAGTGCGCAAGGAATATATACAGTGACGTGCAGTCACTAGAGGCAGGTGAGGCGGGGCCTCACCTGCCATCATGGAAAGAAAAAACAATTAAAAAGAAAAACATATATATTAAATTGTTAAATGTATCCAGTGATTATACTATAAAGTTATTTTCTATTTAACTTCACCAGTTTTAGATTATTTTTATTCAAAATCGCTGAATTTTCACATTTGCCGTTCAAATACTGAGAAGAGACGGTGCGGTGATCAGCAGCCAGTTGAGGCACGTCACTCAGTGCCTCAACATGGATTACGGACTCGGCTAACTGCTGGCCTGATGTGCAGTGAGAACGTATTGCTATATGAATTATATTATACATTACCATAGTTTAGTTAGCTGAGGTATATAATGTACAGTGTATTTTGTCAACAACTGTATGTGTGTAACGTATTTCTTATGCTGAGCGATCATAAAACGGCTGCAAAAGACGCACTGGCTGAGGCTCGCCTCCTGCACCCCCGCCGTAGAATGCACGGCAACCCCTGACGGGAGTGTTATATCAACTAAAGCCCACACTTAAACTTTCCACGTGCAAGATTTAATCTATTTAAAAAAAGTTATTTCATAAGAAGCCAAAAAGTGCAAAAACAATAATGTTCGTGTTGGAGGAGTTGTGAATGACTGCAGGGCCACAGCATTAGGTACACCTGCAGACTGCAGGTGTACCTAATTCACAACTCCTCCAACACGAACATTATTGTTTTTGCACTTTTTGGCTTCTTATTAAATAACTTTTGTAACCTATTTTTATGGGCTTTCCTCTTTGTGATGTTAAGTTCCTGTTATGCGCTGTTATACAGTATATGCCTTGAGCTCTTATTTTGAAGGCGCTAAGAGCGGAATTTTGACACGTTGGAGTGGAGCGGAAGTTTTTGAAAGAAGGTAAATAAAGTGGTCCTCGTGTAAACTGGAGCCTCCGTGTTTGTTATTTTGTAGTTTCATACAGTATAGGCGACATTTATAAACCCTCGGTTACACTTTTTTTAAATAGATTCAATCTTGCACGTGGAAAGTTTAAGTGAGGGCTTTAGTTGATATGACACTCCCATCAGGGGGTTCATTAATCCAGCACAACAGCGGCACATTTATAAGTAAAGGTAAGACCATAATAACGTTTTTTTTTATTAAATGTGCTTTTTTGTGTGCTACAGTTTGTATGTGTAAAGTTAAAGTTAAGTTAAAGTAGCAATGATTGTCACACACACACTAGGTGTGGTGAAATTTGTCCTCTGCATTTGACCCATCCTCTTGCTCACCCCCTGGGATGTGAGGGGAGCAGTGGGCAGCAGCGGCGCCACGCCCGGGAATAATTGTTGGTGATTTAACCCCCAATTCCAAGCCTTGATGCTGAGTGCCAAGCAGGGAAGAATGCTGGTATGAGCTTTTAAACATAACCCGTTAACTGCTGCCAATCAAATGGTGAATGAGATACTCTTTAGGGTTCATATGTTTGTAAATCTGACTGTGATGAAGTCAGTGCCTCACCAGCCATCAACCTCACCGCACGTCACTGGTATGGTGTATCGTGACATGGCCTAAAAATATTGAGATATTAAAAAAAAAGGCCATATCGCCCAGCCCTAGAGAAAATATATATTTTTAGTCAACAAAATGAACACTGGACAGGAAATGATAACAACAAATTAGTGTGAACATTTCTTTCAATAAGGGCCTTCAAAATAAAATGAGATTCAGGTCCCCAATTTGGCCAGGGTGTTTTGAGTGTCCTCATTTGTGTTAAAGTGCACTTTTGTGTGATGTGGCAGAGAGGGGACGCAGCTGTTGCACAAAGATGTTCTGCGTCTGGAGTGACCTACATACTGGAGACCCCGATGGGTGTCCAGACCTCCACAGCCTGTGTGGGTGGAAGGCGAGGGTCCCAACAATGTGTGTGTGTGTTTTAGTCCGCCTTTTCGTGTCCCTTCTGACACTCGGCTCTGCGCTGGCAGCTGCGTGCCTCACTCCACTTTTTCCAAGAAACCCGTTTGTTGTTTTGGCCCTGAGCTTTTTTTTTTTTTCTTCCATCCAGCCCGTCAGTCTGTCACAAGAGTAAAAAAAAAAATAGCCGGCTTTTGAAAATGCGTCGCCGACTTCTTTTGCTCTCACGTCATCTGAGGACTTTTTTTGTGTTGTTACTGTCAGTGGTACAACATAAAAAAGAATAAAACACACTGACTTAACTTTGAAAGGAAACACCTTTGAAAATGAGTCCCTTGTACTTCATGTAACTTCCTGTAAAGAGTCTTATATTCTCTTGTCAGTTTTTTAAAATAACGCAAAACGCCACAAAAAGCTACACGCATTTAATGCTCACTAAACTGAGGTTTCATGACCAATACATATATAAACTGTTATGCATATATATTAGAGATGCGCGGATAGGCAATTATTTCATCCGAAAGTCGTCAACCATCCGCCATGCACCCGATCTAACATTTAATCAGAACCGCACCCGCCCGTTGTTATATATCTAATATAGACGATGCAAGGCATTAGTGAGGTTATAAAGCTTTTGCCTGTTAAAGAAAGGAGACTGATCCAATGCAGCACAGACATTCGCGTGCCACGCTGTCACGACCCAGACGCACACCAGTGCGCAATCATATGGGAGCCGCGCTGAGTGCACCTCCAAGCGCGTCTCGCTGCCGGCGACGGCCGGGTATGGGCCCGACGCTCCAGCGCCATCCATTTTCAGGGCTAGTTGATTCGGCAGGTGGGTTGTTACACACTCCTTAGCGGGTTCCGACTTCCATGGCCACCGTCCTGCTGTCTATATCAACCAGGGTGAGCCCCGCCCCTTTCGTGAGCGCACTGCGCGCGGAGTGACCCCTGTTACGCGCCCCCGGCAACGGGGGTGGCGGGCAGGTAAGCTGTGCGGGCGGGGCGCGCGGAGTGACCCCTGTTACGAGCCCCCGGCCACGGGGGTGGCGGGCAGGTAAGCTGCTTACCTGCTGCGCGTGACGCCGGCCGCGGCGAAGACGGACGAGGCGGGGTGTCGGTGCGGTGGGCGCGGTGGTGACCCTGGACGTGCGTCGGGCCCTTCTCGCGGATCGCTTCAGCTACGGCTCCCGGTGGGGCCCTCTCGGGGGAAGGGGCCTCGGTCCCGGACCCCGGCGAGGCGTCCCTTCTCCGCTCCGTAAAAGTGTCCATCTCTTTTTTTCTTCTTCTTCTGTTGTGGCATATGCAGCAGGTGCCTGCTCGTTTTTCGTATGTGGGTAACAACATTTAACTATGTATATATATTTCCAAATTGGTTTAACTGCCACCCGCCTGAATTTATTTAAAATCTATTTTTTTTTTATTTCAACCGCCCGACCCGACCCGCGGATAAAATCTAATTTTTTTTTATTTCAACCGCCCGATCCGCGGATAATCCGCGGACTCCGCGGTTGTGTCCGCAAACCGCGCATCTCTAATATATATATATATATATATATATATTAGAGATGCGCGGATAGGCAATTATTTAATCCGCAACCGCATCACAAAAGTCGTCAACCATCCGCCATCCACCCGAACTAACATTTAATCAAAACCGCACCCGCCCGCCATCCGCCACCCGCCCGTTGTTATATATCTAATATAGACGATGCAAGGCATTAGTGAGGTTATAAAGCTTTTGCCTGTTAAAGAAAGGAGACTGATCCAATGGAGCAGAGACATTTAATGCGTGCCACGCTGTCACGGCCCAGACGCACACCAGTGCGCAATCATCTGGGAGCCGCGCTGAGCGCACCTCCAAGCGCGCTCGCGCCACTCAAACTGCTGCAGGCAGCTGCGTTCTATCTTGTTTTAACATCCTGTGGCACTCTTCTGGGATCACGGCGGACGAAACTGCTCATGCTCAGGGTGTTTGTGGAGATTCGGGGTTTTGCACAAATGTGATGCACCATGTTAGATGTCCCCGGTTTTATGACTGTCGTAGACATAAACAGCGTCGCAGCTCTTGCAAATCACGTAGCCAGCATTACTATCATCCTGATTTACAACCTCATAAAAACGAGTCCACGCTGAACTTTTCTGGCCTTTTTTTCCCCCTGGTCTTTAGTATTCCCTTTTTTAGTTTGTTGCGTACCACGTTTGCTGCCGGCGTTGCCATCTCTTTTTTTTTTCTTCTTCTATTGTGGCATATGCTGCAGGTGCCTGATGATAAATAATTGCCTGTTTCAAAGAGTGCTGCTCGTTTTTCGTATGTGGGTAACAACATTTAACTATGTATATATATTTCCGAATTGGTTTAACTGCCACCCGCCTGAATCTATTTAAAATAAAAAAATTTTTTTATTTCAACCGCCCAACCCGACCCGCGGATAAAATCTAATTTTTTTTTAATTTCAACCGCCCGACCCGCGGATAATCCGCGGACTCCGCGGTTGTGTCCGCAAACCGCGCATCTCTAGTATATATACATATATATATGTTTATATATGCATATATGTATCTACTCAGTCATTCACAAACAAGGATGGGGCGAGGGTCACCACTTTGTCACCAAATGCGTGAGCAAATTGTTGAACGGTTTAAGAAAAACCTTTCTCAACCAGCTATTGCAAGGAATTTAGGGATTTCACCATCTACGCTCCGTAATATCATCAAAGGGTTCAGAGAATCTGGAGAAATCACTGCACGTAAGCAGCTAAGCCCGTGACCTTCGATCCCTCAGGCTGTACTGCATCAACAAGCGACATTAGTGTGTAAAGGATATCACCACATGGGCTCAGGAACACTTCAGAAACTCACTGTCAGTAACTACAGTTGGTCGCTACATCTGTAAGTGCAAGTTAAAACTCTCCTGTGCAAGGCGAAAACCGTTTATCAACAACACCCAGAAACGCCGTCGGCTTCGCTGGTCCTGAGCTCATCTAAGATGGACTGATACAAAGTGGAAAAGTGTTCTGTGGTCTGACGAGTCCACATTTCAAATTGTTTTTGGAAACTGTGGACGTTGTGTCCTCCGGACCAAAGAGGAAAAGAACCATCCGGATTGTTATAGGCGCAAAGTGTAAAAGCCAGCATGTGTGATGGTATGGGGGTGTATTAGTGCCCAAGACATGGGTAACTTACACATCTGTGAAGGCGTCATTAATGCTGAAAGGTCCATACAGGTTTTGGAGCAACATACAACGTTACCATGGACGCCCCTGCTTATTTCAGCAAGACAATGCCAAGCCACGTGTTACATCAAAGTGGCTTCATAGTAAAAGAGTGTGGGTACTAGACTGGCCTGCCTGTAGTCCAGACCTGTCTCCTATTGAAAATGTGTGGCGCATTATGAAGCCTGAAATAGCACAACAGAGACCCCCGGACTGTTGAACAACTTAAGCTGTACATCAAGCAAGAATGGGAAATAATTCCACCTGAGAAGCTTCAAAAATGTGTCTCCTCAGTTCCCAAACGTTTACTGAGTGTTGTTAAAAGGAAAGGCCATGTAACACAGTGGTGAACATGCCCTTTCCCAACTACTTTGGCACGTGTTGCAGCCATGAAATTCTAAGTTAATTATTATTTGCAAAAAAAAAAAAAAAGTTTATGAGTTTGAACATCAAATATGTTGTCTTTGTAGTGCATTCAATTGAATATGGGTTGAAAAGGATTTGCAAATCATTGTATTCCGTTTATATTTACATCTAACACAATTTCCCAACTCATATGGAAACGGGGTTTGTATGTACACATGCATATATATATATACACACATGTATACATATATGAATGTATATATACACATACATATATGTATGTGTCCACTATGTACTGGACTTTCACAATATAATGCTAGATCCACTCGACGTCCATTGCACCGGTCGCCCAGGGGGTCCCCCACATCTGCAATCCCCTCCAAGGTTTCTCATTGTCATCCCTTTGGGTTGAGCTTTTTTTCTTGCCCTGATGTGGGATCTGAAGCCCTTTGAGACACTCGTGATTTAGGGCTATATAAGTCAACTTTGATTGATTGATTGATACAGTCGTGGTCAAAAGTTTACATACACTTGTAAAGAACATAATGTCATTTCTACAAGTCTTATTTTTTGTGATGTAGTGATTGGAGCACATACTTGTTGGTCACAAAAAACATTCATGAAGTTTGCTTCTTTTATGAATTTATTATGGCTCTACTGGTCAAAAGTATACATACAGCAATGTTAATATTTGCTCACATGTCCCTTGGCAAGTTTACCTGCAATAAGGCGCTTTTGGTAGCCATCCACAAGCTTCTGCTTGAATTTTTGACCACTCCTCTTGACAAAATTGGTGTAGTTCAGCTAAATGTGTTTGTTTCTGACATGGACTTGTTTCTTCAGCATTGTCCACACGTTTAAGTCAGGATTTTGGGAAGGTCATTCTAAAACCTTCATTCTAGCCTGATAATGTATATTTGTATAATGTGCGTGTTCTGAAATAGTGACAGAGAATAGAACAAGGATGGACAATTCAACCCTTAACTCAACAATGAGTAGATGAGTGTTATGTGTGTGTATATGTGTAAATAAATGAACACTGAAATTCAAGTATTTCTTTTATATATATATATATATATATATATATATATATATATATATATATATATATATATATATATATATATATATATATATATATATACAGGTAAAAGCCAGTAAATTAGAATATTTTGAAAAACTTGATTTATTTCAGTAATTGCATTCAAAAGGTGTAACTTGTACATTATATTTATTCATTGCACACAGACTGATGCATTCAAATGTTTATTTCATTTAATTTTGATGATTTGAAGTGGCAACAAATGAAAATCCAAAATTCCGTGTGTCACAAAATTAGAATATTACTTAAGGCTAATACAAAAAAGGGATTTTTAGAAATGTTGGCCAACTGAAAAGTATGAAAATGAAAAATATGAGCATGTACAATACTCAATACTTGGTTGGAGCTCCTTTTGCCTCAATTACTGCGTTAATGCGGCGTGGCATGGAGTCGATGAGTTTCTGGCACTGCTCAGGTGTTATGAGAGCCCAGGTTGCTCTGATAGTGGCCTTCAACTCTTCTGCGTTTTTGGGTCTGGCATTCTGCATCTTCCTTTTCACAATACCCCACAGATTTTCTATGGGGCTAAGGTAAGGGGAGTTGGCGGGCCAATTTAGAACAGAAATACCATGGTCCGTAAACCAGGCACGGGTAGATTTTGCGCTGTGTGCAGGCGCCAAGTCCTGTTGGAACTTGAAATCTCCATCTCCATAGAGCAGGTCAGCAGCAGGAAGCATGAAGTGCTCTAAAACTTGCTGGTAGACGGCTGCGTTGACCCTGGATCTCAGGAAACAGAGTGGACCGACACCAGCAGATGACATGGCACCCCAAACCATCACCCAACCATGCAAATTTTGCATTTCCTTTGGAAATCGAGGTCCCAGAGTCTGGAGGAAGACAGGAGAGGCACAGGATCCACGTTGCCTGAAGTCTAGTGTAAAGTTCCCACCATCAGTGATGGTTTGGGGTGCCATGTCATCTGCTGGTGTCGGTCCACTCTGTTTCCTGAGATCCAGGGTCAACGCAGCCATCTACCAGCAAGTTTTAGAGCACTTCATGCTTTCTGCTGCTGACCTGCTCTATGGAGATGGAGATTTCAAGTTCCAACAGGACTTGGCGCCTGCACACAGCGCAAAATCTACCCGTGCCTGGTTTACGGACCATGGTATTTCTGTTCTAAATTGGCCCGCCAACTCCCCTGACCTTAGCCCCATAGAAAATCTGTGGGGTATTGTGAAAAGGAAGATGCAGAATGCCAGACCCAAAAACGCAGAAGAGTTGAAGGCCACTATCAGAGCAACCTGGGCTCTCATAACACCTGAGCAGTGCCAGAAACTCATCGACTCCATGCCACGCCGCATTAACGCAGTAATTGAGGCAAAAGGAGCTCCAACCAAGTATTGAGTATTGTACATGCTCATATTTTTCATTTTCATACTTTTCAGTTGGCCAACATTTCTAAAAATCCCTTTTTTGTATTAGCCTTAAGTAATATTCTAATTTTGTGACACACGGAATTTTGGATTTTCATTTGTTGCCACTTCAAATCATCAAAATTAAATGAAATAAACATTTGAATGCATCAGTCTGTGTGCAATGAATAAATATAATGTACAAGTTACACCTTTTGAATGCAATTACTGAAAAAAATCATGTTTTTCAAAATATTCTAATTTACTGGCTTTTACCTGTATAATAAAATACATGTATATATAGCTAGAATTCACTGAAAGTCAAGTATTTCTTATATATATATCTTAACCACGCCCCTCACCCCCCACCCCCCACCTCCCGAAATCGGAGGTCTCAAGGTTGGCAAGTATGCGCTAACGTCACCATCTGTGTGCAGTGTGCTTAGAAGAACTACATTGTCGCAGACCTCTCTTATGGCTGCAAGTTTGTCTGTCACACGTCTTGCTGGTCTTGACTCACGGTCATCAAATCGTTTCAGTTTTGAGTAGGTGTGAGAGAGTTTGAGTGGCATTGTGGCTCGGGAAAATTGGCCTTCCACTCTCTGCATCCCATAGACTAGTTGCAGTCTCACCTCGGGACCTGTATACACCGGCTGAGATTAGCAGCCCTAAGTAGGCCTGCAGGTCAGTCTCATCCATCTTTTTCCAGCTGTCTCCATATTTGCGAAAAACCCTCCAAATTTGTCATCTCCAGGATTATTTTTTTCAATTGCTGGTGTGATAAACAGGTAGAATGTAGAGACAATGTCATGGGTATGAGAAACGGCATACCTTGTGGGTCCTGGGGTCATCTTTATGATGTTTTCTTCTGGCATGCCTGCCTTGATGGTCATATGCTGCTGAGGAGCATGTTATTTTGACATTTTTTGAAAGGAAAGTCTCTCTTTCAGCTTCAGGGTTTTCTTCTTCTTCTGAAGATGATTCATCATGCCCTGGGTTGTATTCCTCCCCACCTTCTTCTTCTGATACATCCTCCACTTCCTCTTCTGAATCAGAGTTGTCTTGCTGGACATCTGAAAAAAATCAGCTCTAGAGCCTCTTCAGCGGTATAACGCACACTCATTGCTTCAACATAGACAGAATTCGGGGCCCTGTGATCTGCAGCACCTTTATAATCTCTGGAAATCCACAGAAAAAGAGCCCTGCTACTGATGGACTATAACAACTAGTGATGGGTCCGGCAACACCGATGCATCGGCGCATGCGTCGAGCTCATAGAGCAAAACCCTGTGTCGGTGCGCGTACCGCTTTTAGAAAGTCACGTGACCGATCATGAGCTGTTTTGGTCACGTGACCGATACGCCAACTGTGTCGCACTGACGCCTCCTCTGTGCCCTGTGAGCGGGTCTTTTCTACAGCCGGAGAAATAATAACTAAGAAGAGAAAGCGTCTAAAATTGAATACGTTGGAAAAACTGTTTTTTTTTCAATAAAAATGTGTAAAAAAATAAATAAAAAAAATTCCCATTCCACAAGCATCCTCATTTACAACACGTTCTCTTAGATTTCCATGTTATGATACATGTTCACATTATTTATTGACTGTATCTAAAAAAGATAAAAAATATATTCTTATTTAAATTAAGTTATGAAATAATCCTACATGAAATACAATGACTTGGTTTATATTATTGTATATACTAGGTCATAAAATCAGTGTCAGTTGAGTCGGTTCATAGGTTGCCTGTAGGGATTTTTAATGTCCAGCAGATGTCAGTATTTAGTGACACAGTATCTACACCAGGGGTGCTCATTACGTCGATCGCGAGCTACCGGTCGATCTCGGAGGGTGTGTCAGTCGATCACCAGCCAGGCATTAAAAAAATAGTCCTAAAAATGAGCGATCGTAAATCTTCACTATGACGTCACTTTCGTCACTTGATTGACATTCACGGCACCCGAGGGTCTTCTGAGATGACGCTGGCTGCTGCCAGCTCATTAAAATTACCGACTGGAAGGCGAGACACACTTTATTTCAACAGACTCTGGCGCCGTACCTGTCGTCAAAACTCCAAAGACGACTGCACAGTTGCACAGTTGCGCTACCAAAATAAGAGTCTTAGAAAGCTGGCGTGCACAAGCTAGCAAGCTACGGCGTTTGCCGACAATGTATTTCTTGCAAAGTGTATACAAAGGAGTACGGAAGCTGGACAAATAAGATGCCAAAAACCAACCACTTTCATGTGGTATTGGACGGAATGGAGGACTTTTTTTCTCCTCCATTCGAAATTGCGGACATCAGCACCACTGTCTGATTCCAATCAATGCAAGTCATCAGAATCAGGTAATACACCAACTTATATTCTTGTCTTCATGAAAGAAAGGAATCTATATGTGTTAAACATGCTTGTATTATCTTTAAACACCTTTAACTTGTTAACAATATTAACTATGTGTTAAACATGCCTGTATTATCTTTAAACACCTTTAACTTATTAACAATATTAACTATATGTGTTAAACATGCTTGTATCATCTTTAAACACCTTTAACTTGTTAACAATATTAACTATATGTGTTAAACATGCTTGTATTATCTTTAAACACCTTTTACTTATTAACAATATTAACTATATGTGTTAAACATGCTTGTATTATCTTTAAACACCTTTAAGTTGTTAACAATATTAACTATATGTGTTAAACATGCTTGTATTATCTTTAAACACCTTTAAGTTGTTAACAATATTAACTATAAGTGTTAAACATGCTTGTATTATCTTTAAACACCTTTTACTTGTTAACAATATTAACTATGTGTTAAACATGCTTGTATTATCTTTAAACACCTTTAACTTATTAACAATATTAACTATATGTGTTAAACATGCTTGTATTATCTTTAAACACCTTTAAGTTGTTAACAATATTAACTATATGTATTAAACATACTTGTATTATCATTAAACACCTTTAATTTTTTTAACAATATTAACTATATGTGTTAAACATGCTTGCATTATCATTAAACACCTTTAACTTGTTAACAAAAACATATATTTCATAAATAAGTAAATATAAATGATATATATGAATGAGGTAGATCCCCGCGACTTGATCAATTGAAAAGTAGCTCGCCTGCAGAAAAAGTGTGAGCACCCCTGATCTACACAGCATCAATACAGTTTTGCAATGTGTCGAAACGCTTCATGACGCCTCATCAACCCATCACTAATAACAACTAAAACATTGTTACATTCTGTGATGTATAAATAACTCTGTGACTTTGATTTCAACACTTTGTGACTCACGGGTCATTTTGACCCGAAGACCACCTTTGTAAAATTTAGTGTACAGCTTACATGGAAATGTGAATAAAAGCAACATTTCACTTTTCTACTGTTGGTGCCAATCTAGGAAAAGTCATAAAATTAGCTTACATGGAAATGTGAATAAAAGCAACATTTCACTTTTCTACTGTTGGTGCCAATCTAGGAAAAGTCATAAAATTAGCTTACATGGAAATGTGAATAAAAGCAACATTTCACTTTTCTACTGTTGGTGCCAATCTAGAAAAAGTCATAAAATTAGCTTACATGGAAATGTGAATAAAAGCAACATTTCACTTTTCTACTGTTGGTGCCAATCTAGGAAAAGTCATAAAATTAGCTTACATGGAAATGTGAATAAAAGCAACATTTCACTTTTCTACTGTTGGTGCCAATCTAGGAAAAGTCATAAAATTAGCTTACATGGAAATGTGAATAAAAGCAACATTTCACTTTTCTGCTGTTGGTGCCAATCCAGGAAAAGTCATAAAATTAGCTTACATGGAAATGTGAATAAAAGCAACATTTCACTTTTCTACTGTTGGTGCCAATCTAGGAAAAGTCATACAATTTCAAGTTAAAACAATATCGTTTAGGGGATTTTGTTTTTGTTTTTAACACACATGACCCGAGGACAACATGAGGGTTTAACACTCTACTGCCATTTGGTGGCTAAAGTGGAAAATGCACGTCCCAAATTTGTCACGTTTCATGTGTCAGGTAAACCGTGACAAATGGGGCCATATGAACCCCAATCCTACTCTATGTACAAGCTGTTCTCATTGTCTACTCGGGCTAATTTAATTTGCTTGCAAACGTTACATAGATATTTATTTCCTCTAATTAGACATGAACGTTCACTAAGAAGGAACTTCAAAGTGCATCATCAATCCATGTTTGAGTTGGGTATCTTATCGACCCCCCTCGTGGATCGCTTGATTTGATGGATTCCCGTCCTGTGCGTGTGCGTTTTATTTACAGAGCGACACTGTGCTTATGCAAATGCATGACTTTGCTTAATTACCACGGCTGCTTAGGGAGGGAGTTTAAATGTAGCTAATTGCTTTGTTTGATGACTTTTTATGTGCCGTTAGCGTGTGCCGCATGAAGTGCGTCGTCTACACTAAAGGCCCAAACATCCTGGGACGGAACGTACGCCGTACGCAGTCCGCCTGTGCGCGCGAAGCTCAAATCTTTTGATGGCGCGAACTCTGCTCGGTGTATATTTTCCAACCTCATTACATAATAATAATACCTGGGATTTATATAGCGCTTTTCTAAATACCCAAAGTCGCTTTACATGTGTGTGTGTGTGTGTGTGTGTGTTATTAGAAAAAAATAAAAATAAAAAAATAAAATAAAAATAAATAAATAAATAAGAGACACCGATCTGCATTTTTCCACCAAAGCGTATCTTAAAATAAAAAAAATCTGGCCAATGTATGAATTAAATATTTTCCACTAGCCAGTAAAACTCGCCAAGAATAGGCAAGGCAGGTTTATTTAGAGAGCACAATTTTTTACGCAAGGCCGTTCAAAGTGCTTTACATAAAATTACAGGGTGGCGGATGACATCATGACTATAAATAAAATCAACATAAAAATATGCATGAATTAATTCAACTAGATCAGTGGTTCTTAACCTTGTTGGAAGTACCGAACCCCACCAGTTGCATATGCGCATTCACCGAACCCTTCTTTAGTGAAAAATATTTATATGTTTTTGGTAACACTTTAGTATGTGGAACATATTCTAAGTAACAACGACTTGATTTAGAGTTATTTGGTTAGGGTTCATACTTGCCAACCTTGAGACCTCCGATTTCGGGAGGTGGGGGGTGGGGGGCGTGGTCGGGGGTGGGGCCGGGGGCGTGGTTGGGGGCGTGGTTAAGAGAGAGATATATATATATAAGAAATACTTGACTTTCAGTGAATTCTAGCTAAATATATACATATATATATATATATATATATATATATATATATATATATATATATATATATATATATATATATAAAGAAATACTTGAATTTCAGTGTTCATTTATTTACACATATACACACACATAACACTCATCTACTCATTGTTGAGTTAAGGGTTGAATTGGCCATCCTTGTTCTATTCTCTGTCACTATTTCAGAACACACACATTATACAAATATACATTATACAATCAATAAGAAAACGGGAGCTCTAATTTGGGAGTCTGAATTAGGATCGGAAGTTCCTATATAAACATTGCGCACTCACGTCGCCTTTTTGTATTGATTACTGCAGCTGTGCACTGGATTCATTCACAAATACAAACTACAACTCACAAACACTTTAGAGTTAGGCTCCACCATCAGAATGTGTACTTAAACTTATAAAGATCACATGGATATTATTCAGTGAGTTGATTCACCAAAACTAACCTGTTGTACAGGAGGAAAAAGCACACAGGACGTTTCAATTGTTCACAGACTGGTCGCGCTCATCAGAATGACAAGACACTTCCGGTCTGCAGGTGATAGCATTCAATTGAGAAGAAACGCCCTACTGCCCCCTACTGACCAATGTGAATACTGATAAATGTGGAATGACAGCTCCAAAAACGAATTCAAACCACAAAATAAAATAAATAAATTAACACAAAAATGTGACACATTATGGGTGGGTCACATATGCATGTACAGTAGGTGGCAGTATTGTCCTGTTTAAAAGTGTCACAACATTGCTGTTTACGGCAATGTTGTGAACAGGCTGTCAACACGTCACTCAGGTCCGCATGGAGCTGGAGGGGGCGTGGCCTCCAGCTCCGCCTGAATTTCGGGAGATTTTCGGGAGAAAATTTGTCCCGGGAGGTTTTCGGGAGAGCCGCTGAATTTCGGGAGTCTCCCGGAAAATCCGGGAGGGTTGGCAAGTATGTTAGGGTTAGAAGGTTAGGGTTATAATAAGGCCATGCCGAATAAGGCATTAATAAGTACTTAATAATGACTAGTTAAGAGCCAATATGTTACTAATTTGCATGTTTATAAGCAACTAATTAATGGTGAATATGTTCTCCATACTAAAGTGTTACCATGTTTTATTACTGGTGCACAAAATGAAGCGTGCATGAACATCACCTTGTTCAAACAACAAAAACCAACACAGTGCATAAACTCACAACAAATTACACACCTGCAAATCAGTCTGACTTCTGCTGTTGCCGTATCTGTAATACACCGATCGGGAGAAGTTTTTATTTTCACGATGAGTCGGATGCGTCTTGACCTTTACCGAACCCCTGAGCCCGACTCACCGAACCTCTAGGGTTCCATCGAACCCAGGTTAAGAACCACTGAACTAGAATCTAAGAGTGTGGATAAAATATTTCCAGTTGTCATATGCACAGTTAAATAAATGTATTTTTAACCCTGATGTGAACATTGCCGGATTCCATCTATTAGAAGACTGTTGCACATTTACGTTGGAGCATAAAAATCAAACAGCCTGACTCTGGGGACCAGCAGTAGGCCCCTGCCTAGGGATGATGCTCGAAACCGGTTTTCCCGGTTGTTCGATAAGAAAAGAACCGAGTCCTTGGACTCGAATCCCTTTTTGAGAACCGGTACCCGATATCGAGACCACTATAGTAAAGAAAAAGAGTTGGTTCTTTATTCGTATCCGTGGGAACGAATCCCGTCCCGACAAGAAATGCCCTGTGGAACATCACAAGAAATGACGTCACGTAGCTCAGTCATTAGGCGCAGATGGGGAAAGCAGGAAAAAAATGGACCGGAAAAAGCACTCCAAGGCATGGCTTCATTTCACCCAAAAAAACGAGGAAGCGGCAATATGCAATTATTGCCAGGTTTCGCTCTCGTGTAAGGGGGGGAGCACAACAACCATACCTCTTATGTCAACCAGGACTGCAGTAATGTTAGCTAGACTAACTTTACCTAAGCATAGTCAGTGGCTAACGGTAACGTTAACGTGAGCCTTTTTGTATGTGTCTGATAACGTTAACGTTATCTTGTAGCCTACACCGCGACAGAGTTTGCAGGGCTGTCTAATAAACTAGTGCTTTCTGTATTTCTTTAGTTTATTTGGAACATGAACACACTTACAGTATAATACATCACAGTTTCATATCATTTCACTTTACAGGAGTAGGAAGAAGTAAAGCTTATTTAATCCTACCCCTTTCCCACTTCATAGCGTTTACAAATATATACATCATTTACTGATCTGTGAATTTATCTGTGAATTAGTATATACAGCAGTTTTGTAATATGTAATTAATTAATTCAGTCATTATTAATATAACGAGATGAAGAATATCCTATTTTCAATAAGGTTGAAAGTATTTCTCATAATTCTTCTTCTTTGTACTTTGTAAGCACTATTCATTTGAACAACCTCTTAAACTGGATCATATCAGTACAATGTTTAACTTCTTTACTTAATTTATTCCATCATTTAATTCCACATCATTTTAGCTGTTTGCAATTTTACCAAATCCATCCATCCATCCATCCATCTTCTTCCGCTTATCCAAGGTCGGGTCGCGGGGGCAGCAGCCTAAGCAGGGAAGCCCAGACTTTCCTCTCCCCAGCCACTTCGTCCAGCTCCTCCCGGGGAATACCGAGGCGTTCCCAGGCCAGCCGGGAGACATAGTCTTCCCAACGTGTCCTGGGTCTTCCCCGTGGCCTCCTATCGGGTGGCATCCTGACCAGATGCCCGAACCACCTCATCTGGCTCCTCTCGATGTGGAGGAGCAGTGGCTTTACTTTGAGCTCCCCCCGGATGGCAGAGCTTCTCACCCTATCTCTAAGGGAGAGCCCCGCCACCCGGCGGAGGAAACTCATTTCGGCCGCTTGTACCCGTGATCTTGTCCTTTCGGTCATAACCCAAAGCTCATGACCATAGGTGAGGATGGGAACGTAGATCGACCGGTAAATTGAGAGCTTTGCCTTCCGGCTCAGCTCCTTCTTTACCACAACGGATCGATACAGCGTCCGCATTACTGAAGATGCCGCACCGATCCGCCTGTCGATCTCACGATCCACTTTTCCCTCACTCGTGAACAAGACTCCTAGGTACTTGAACTCCTCCACTTGGGGCAGGGTCTCCTCCCCAACCCGGAGATGGCACTCCACCCTTTTCCGGGCGAGAACCATGGACTCGGACTTGGAGGTGCTGATTCTCATCCCAGTCGCTTCACACTCGGCTGCGAACCGATCCAGTGAGAGCTGAAGATCCTGGCCAGATGAAGCCATCAGGACCACATCATCTGCAAAAAGCAGAGACCTAATCCTGCAGCCACCAAACCGGATCCCCTCAACGCCTTGACTGCGCCTAGAAATTATGTCCATAAAAGTTATGAACAGAATCGGTGACAAAGGGCAGCCTTGGCGGAGTCCAACCCTCACTGGAAACGTGTCCAACTTACTGCCGGCAATGCGGTCCAAGCTCTGACACTGATCATACAGGGAGCGGACCGCCACAATCAGACAGTCCGATACCCCATACTCTCTGAGCACTCCCCACAGGACCTCCCGAGGGACACGGTCAAATGCCTTCTCCAAGTCCACAAAGCACATGTAGACTGGTTGGGCAAACTCCCATGCACCCTCAAGGACCCTGCCGAGAGTATAGAGCTGGTCCACAGTTCCACGACCAGGACGAAAACCACACTGTTCCTCCTGAATCCGAGGTTCGACTTTTACCAAATCATCGAACTTTAATATTTTTGACTCAATAAATAAAGTGTTTGTATGTTCTCTATATCCAATATTATGTATCAGTCTAATTATTTGTTTTTGTAACACGGCTAACGAATGTAGCGCACATTTGTAGTTATTTCCCCACATTTCTGTACAATAACTAAGGTAATACTATAGTAGCGAGCAGTAGAGAATGTGAAGTGATTTGTTATACCAAATATTAACCTATCTGGACTCGATAAGAGAATCGATAAGGAATCGGTTCGATAAGAGGACTCGATAGTAGGCTCAAACTCGATAATTTCTTATCAAACATCATCCCTACCCCTATCTAAAGTTCTCAGAACCCGAGACGGTTCATATGGTTCTAACATGTCAGAGATGTACTTTGGTGCAAGACCGTAAAAGGACATGTACACAAGCAGAACAGTAGGCCTGTGTTACCTAAGCACTGGACTAATTCGGTCATGTTTCCTGGATCTAGTCAGGACTCGAACAGCAGCATGTTCCTCGTCTTTTGTGGAATTTAACGACTGCCTCTTTAGTTCACTGCTATGTAAAAGGAGCAGGTAGAGCAGCCACATTTCCTTGTCTGTGTGCGGTGCCATGACAGAAAAATGTAAACAACATTTTTGTGTTGATTTATTTATTTTATTTTGTGGTTTGAATTCGTTTTTGGAGCTGTCATTACACATTTATCAATATTCACATTGGTCAGTAGAGGGCAGTAAGGCGTTTCTTCCCAATTGAATGCTATCACCTGCAGACCGGAAGTGTCTTGTCATTCTGATGAGCGCGACCAGTCTGTGAACAATTGAAACGTCCTGTGTGCTTTTTCCTCCTGTATAACAGGTTAGTTTTGGTGAATCAACTCACTGAATAATATCCATGTGATCTTTATAAGTTTAAGTACACATTCTGATGGTGGAGCCTAACTCTAAAGTGTTTGTGAGTTGTAGTTTGTATTTGTGAATGAATCCAGTGCACAGCTGCAGTAATCAATACAAAAAGGCGACGCGATTGCGCAATGTTTATATAGGAACTTCTGATCCTAATTCAGACTCCCAAATTAGAGCTCCCGTTTTCTTATTGATTTTATAATGTATATTTGTATAATGTGTGTGTTCTGAAATAGTGGCAGAGAATAGAACAAGGATGGACAATTCAACCCTTAACTCAACAATGAGTAGATGAGTGTTATGTGTGTGTATATGTGTAAATAAATGAACACTGAAATTCAAGTATTTCTTTTATTTATATATATATATAGCTAGAATTCATTGAAAGTCAAGTATTTCTTATATATATATCTTAACCACGTCCCCAACCACGCAACCCCCCTCCCCCCACCCGACCACACCCCCACGCCCCCCACCCCCACCTCCCGAAATCGGAGGTCTCAAGGTTGGCAAGTATGAAAACAACATACATTCTGCGCAAAGTAGTCTGTGAGAACCTTTACACACCCGTCATGTTTATACGGTTCAGATGACCTCCGCTAGTACCTCTCGTTTGGCCAAGTGCGAGCGTGGTAATCCCAACCCTGCTAGCAAGTGAACTCGAAAGTGAACCTGAACTTATTTGAGCTCAAAAGTGAAGGCTCCACAAACCACATATGGAACAATGTTACATCAATAAGCATGTAGAAGTGATAAGTAAAAGGTATATCTCGAAATATTAAAGTGCTTGAAGTCTATGTATATTTGAGAAGCTTTTTGTGAAATGGTAAATGTAGCAAAATATAAACATAACATTCAACCTTTTGGTTTGTAATATTTGAGTGATGTCATAAGTCTGCATAATCAAGTCTTTACTTTAGAGATATGTTATATATCGCACAGCCTTTGGTCGGGTCCAAAGACAAATGATCCCAACTTCTGGACGTAGCTTCAGTGGTTGTACTTATTTTCAACTCTTCACTGTGCCTATGAATGTTCTCAGGTCATTTTATTCTCAGTGCCTTCATTTGATCTCAACTGGACAGTTCCGGTTACCTCAGAAGGCGTTTTACCTCTCATCCAAGTAGGCTTCATCAGTTAATGCTCACAGACTTAGATTTGTCAGATCTGGTCTCGATCAATTCCCTAGGAACTGTTGATAGTGAAGTCTTTTGGTCCTGAAGACAGAGGAGAACAGGGTTAAAATCAATGATGGCACTGATGAAATTGAGAGATCGCCCTCAGCGTTTTACCCTGCGGGCAAAAAGAAAAAACCTTCAAAATCCTTCTGACAGGAAGTGTTGACAGTAGTCAAGGTTATGTAAGACTCCCCCAGCATAGGCCTGTCGACCAAGAGCCCTTCAGTTTTACTACTGAGGAGATCAACATTTCATGATTCTTCAGGTAGAAATTGGGTCAACCAACTTCTCTTTCATCAGACCACCAGTTGGATCTCCATAGACCGGTCATACATAGAGTTATATCATCATCCAGTATTTGTGTTTAGCTCTCTGGGGTCCGATCTCAAGAAAAACGGGGGACATGGTTCAGGGAAAAGTAAATATTTAGCAATTTCCTTCTCTCTAAAGATTCTTTGAGAAGCCCCCCAAATGTTGATCTGCGAAAAGGCAGCCCTCTGGTGCACGAGCCCATCACGCCATGAATAAAAAAACGAGTTGCAAGAACTTCTGTGTACATTCCGATCATTAAAAAAAAATGTTGTTTGTGTGTTTTCAGATCCGAGCCGGCGGGTTTGAGTACTCCCCCGGTACTCTCCACATTTACTCGGATAGCCTGCTGACTCTGCCTGCCATCATCGGGATCGGAGGGGGCGGCGGGATGCTCCTGTTGGTCATCATCGCCGTTCTGATAGCTTATAAGAGGAAATCCAGAGATGCGGATCGCACCCTGAAGCGTCTTCAGCTACAGATGGACAACCTGGAGTCCAGAGTGGCCCTGGAATGTAAAGAAGGTATACCACACTTCAGATTTATTATGGGACAAATACAACTGTCAATTTGATTAGTGTATTGCCGATACAAAACAGAGGTTATCTCCATGGAGCTGGTTTAGAACCACAATCTTTATTCATTCCAAGAAACCAGCTAGACCAGGGGTCGGCAACCTTTACCAGTCAAAGAGCCATTTTGACCAGTTTCACAAATTATATAAAACAATGGGAGCCGGAATTCCATCCATCCATCTTCTTCCGCTTATCCGAGGTCGGGTCGCGGGGGCAGCAGCCTAAGCAGGGAAGCCCAGACTTCCCTCTCCCCAGCCACTTCGTCCAGCTCCTCCCGGGGGATCCCGAGGCGTTCCCAGGCCAGCCGGGAGACATAGTCTTCCCAACGTGTCCTGGGTCTTCCCCGTGGCCTCCTACCGGTCGGACATGCCCTAAACACCTCCTTAGGGAGGCGCTCAGGTGGCATCCTGACCAGATGACCGAACCACCTCATCTGGCTCCTCTCGATGCGGAGGAGCAGCGGCTTTACTTTGAGCTCCCCCCGGATGACAGAGCTTCTCACCCTATCTCTAAGGGAGAGCCCCGCCACCCGGCGGAGGAAACTCATTTCGGCCGCTTGTACCCGTGATCTTGTCCTTTCGGTCATAACCCAAAGCTCATGACCATAGGTGAGGATGGGAACGTAGATCGACCGGTAAATCGAGAGCTTTGCCTTCCGGCTCAGCTCCTTCTTCACCACAACAGATCGATACAGCGTCCGCATTACTGAAGACGCTGCACCGATCCGCCTGTCGATCTCACGATCCACTCTTCCCTCACTCGTGAACAAGACTCCGAGGTACTTGAACTCCTCCACTTGGGGCAAGATCTCCTCCCCAACCCGGAGATGGCACTCCACCCTTTTCCGGGCGAGAACCATGGACTCGGACTTGGAGGTGCTGATTCTCATCCCAGTCGCTTCACACTCGGCTGCGAACCGATCCAGTGAGAGCTGAAGATCCTGGCCAGATGAAGCCATCAGGACCACATCATCTGCAAAAAGCAGAGACCTAATCCTGCAGCCACCAAACCAGATCCCCTCAACGCCTTGACTGCGCCTAGAAATTCTGTCCATAAAAATTCAGAACAGAATGGGTGACAAAGGGCAGCCTTGGCGGAGTCCAACCCTCACTGGAAACGTGTCCGACTTACTGCCGGCAATGCGGACCAAGTTCTGGTACTGAGCATACAGGGAGCGGACCGCCACAATCAGACAGTCCGATACCCCATACTCTCTGAGCACTCCCCACAGGACTTCCCGAGGGACACGGTCCAATGCCTTCTCCAAGTCCACAAAACACATGTAGACTGGTTGGGCAAACTCCCATGCACCCTCAAGGACTCTGCAGAGAGTATAGAGCTGGTCCACAGTTCCACGACCAGGACGAAAACCAATGAATGGCAATTATTCATGGGTTTAAGACAAGTTATTGTTATATCAGCATATGCCTTAAACAAATATATATTTTCTATCATTGCATATGTTTGTTTTGGAATTACAAACCCCGTTTCCATATGAGTTGGGAAATTCTGTTAGATGCAAATCATTTTCAACCCATTTTCAGTTGAATATGCTACAAAGACAACATATTTGATGTTCAAACTGATACACTTTTTTTTTGTTTTGCAAATAATCATTAACTTTAGAATTTGATGGCAGCAACACGTGACAAAGAAGTTGGGAAAGGTGGCAATAAATACTGATAAAGTTGAGGAATGCTCATCAAACACTTATTTGGAACATCCCACAGGTGAGCAGGCTAATTGGGAACAGGTGGGTGCCATGATTGGGTATAAAAGTAGATTCCATGAAATGCTCAGTCATTCACAAACAAGGATGGGGCGAGGGTCACCACTTTGTCAACAAATGCGTGAGCAAATATTTGAACCGTTTAAGAAATACCTTTCTCAACCAGCTATTGCAAGGAATTTAAGGATGTCACCATCTACGCTCCGTAATATCATCAAAGGGTTCAGATAATCTGGAGAAATCACTGCACGTAAGCAGCTAAGCCCGTGACCTTCGATCTCTCAGGCTGTACTGCATCAACAAGCGACATCAGTGTGTAAAGGATATCACCACATGGGCTCAGGAACACTTCAGAAACCCACTGTCAGTAACTACAGTCGGTCGCTGCATCTGTAAGTGCAAGTTAAAACTCTCCTATGCAAGGCGAAAACCGTTTATCAACAACACCCAGAAACGCCGTCGGCTTCGCTGGGCCTGAGCTCATCTAAGATGGACTGATACAAAGTGGAAAAGTGTTCTGTGGTCTGACGAGTCCACATTGCAAATTTATTTTGGAAACTGTGGACGTCGTGTCCTCCGGACCAAAGAGGAAAAGAACCATTCGGTTTCTTATAGGCGCAAAGTGTAAAAGGCAGCATGTGTGATGGTATGGGGGTGTATTAGTGCCCAAGACATGGGTAACTTACACATCTGTGAAGGCACCATTAATGCTGAAAGGTACCGTATTTTCCGCACCATAAGGCGCCCTGGGTTATAAGCCGCGCCTTCAATGAACGGCATATTTCAAAACTTTGTCCACCTATAAGCCGCCCCGTGTTGTAAGCCGCATCTAACTGCGCTAAAGGAATGTCAAAAAAACAGTCAAATAGGTCAGTCAAACTTTAATAATATATTAAAACCAGCGTGATGTGGGCGCTTGGAATCGTATATCAACATGGACGAAGCTGCGTGAAAAAAGCCACCCGGCCTCTTCGCGTAAACTTAAACTTACCTTAACCACTCGCTCATCTTTTCTTCATCCATCCCTTCGAGTTAGCTTTTATGATGACGCCGGCTGGAAAGGTCTCTTTTGGCAAGGTCTTCCTTTTGAATATCACCATGGGTGGAAGTTTCTGGCCATTAGCATGGCAAGCTAGAACCACAGTGAAGGATGACTTCTCATTCCCTGTGGTGCGAATATTCACCGTACGTGCTCCCGTTGTATCCACAGTGCGGTTCACAGGAATATCAGTTGCTGTGAAATAGTAATCCGTGTGCGGATGGAGAGATTGCGTCTTTTCATGAACCGGATCCCTGTCGTTTAGTAGGAGCCATTTTGTGGTCTTTACAGATGTAAACACACAAAGGAAATGAACGTACGGTAATATCCGCGCGCTTTTTCTTCTTCTACGCGGGCGGGTGGTTGCTTACAGTAGAAGAAGAAGCGCTTCCTGTTCTATGGGGGCGGGTGCTTACCTTGGCGGTTGCTTGCGTAGAAGAAGAAGCGCTTCCTGTTCTACCGGGAAAAAAGATGGCGGCTGTTTACCGTAGTTACGAGACCGAAACTTTATGAAAATGAATCTTAATATTTATCCATATATAAAGCGCACCGGGTTATAAGGCGCACTGTCAGCTTTTGAGAAAATTTGTGGTTTTTAGGTGCGCCTTATAGTGCGGAAAATACGGTACATACAGGTTTTGGAGCAACATATGTTGCCATCCAAGCAACGTTACCATGGACGCCCCTGCTTATTTCAGCAAGACAATGCCAAGCCACGTGTTACATCAATGTGGTTTCATAGTAAAAGAGTGCGGGTACTAGACTGGCCTGCCTGTAGTCCAGGCCTGTGTGGCGCATTATGAAGCCTAAAATAGCACAACGGAGACCCCCGGACTGTTGAACAACTTAAGCTGTACATCAAGCAAGAATGGGAAAGAATTCCACCTGAGAAGCTTCAAAAATGTGTCTCCTCAGTTCCCAAACGTTTATTGAGTGTTGTTAAAGGGAAAGGCCATGTAACACAGTGGTGAACATGCCCTTTCCCAACTACTTTGTCACGTGTTGCAGCCATGAAATTCTAAGTTCATTATTATTTGCAAAAAAAACATCAAATATGTTGTCTTTGTAGCATATTCAACTGAATATGTGTTGAAAATGATTTGCAAATCATTGTATTCCGTTTATATTTACATCTAACACAATTTCCCAACTCATATGGAAACAGGGTTTGTATTATCTCAACTTCCTAACTATAGTTTAGTGTTGTTTATTGTTTAGGATTTGAGTTTATTTAGAATTTTTCGGACATCCAACAACAGATGATGCACGTTTTTTTTGTGTGTGAATGTTTAAAAAAAAACAACCAGAAACTCTTGACTCTGATACGCGGTGTAGCGTTTCCGTCAATGGGAATAACACAGCCTGTGCTCTTATTCCCACAGTCTTAACGAGCCCGTGCTTGCCTTCTGCATTCCCCAGCTGGCCTTTAGAGATGCAAAAGTGTGTGTGTGGGCGGAGTAACAGATAAAAGAGGCAGTCCTGAGGGCGTGGGCGAGACAGGAGACGGATAGTTCAATCATCCCTTCGACATTATCGGCAGCAGACGTAGCAACTTTTGACAATGAAAACTAGCATATGAGCAGTCGTGAATAATTAGTTACACGTAAGGACCTAATTTAACCCTCTAGGGACGTTCAGTTTTGATGATTTTTCAACGCCAAACAGGACATGAACATCCTTAATTACTTATTGTTTCGCTCAGAATTCTAAATAGCAGAGGTGTGGACTCGAGTCATGAATTTGATGACTTTAGACTCGACTTGACAAAATGTAAAAAGACTTGCAACTCGACTTAGACTTTAACATCAATGACTTGTGACTTCACTTGGACTTGAGCCTTTTGAATTGACATGACTTGACATGACTTGCTACTTTCCCCAAAACCCAAAGATGAAAAAGTTATTCGGGAGCGCTCCGTATTTTTCATTGTGTACTTGTCTATCAGCGTTGCGTGTGTCAGCTGGTGTGCTCTCAGTACAACAGCCAATCAAATTAGATCTACTTTGTTTTCATCACACAGCATTCATCCAATCAAATTGCAGGACAACCAACGAAGAAGACATGTCCAAACCACACGCCAGTGAACAAAAAACGATACCTAAAATAATTTCGTTTGGGTATAAAAATTACGAGGTGGTCAACACAAAACGGTTTGCAGTATGCAACACATGCGGTTCGAAAATTACTGATGGAGAGGCAACAACTTCCAACTTTGTCCGGCATTTGAAGTTGCACAAAGAACGGTAAGTTTTGAATGTAAGATAACGTTTATTGGCTAAGTAACGTGACTTTTATTTGCTGTGTAGTTAAATCAGTGAGGCTGTAAACTCACTGCTAACGTTATAACGTTATTGCAAACACGAGAATCTGTTGCAGTTCACTACCTTATTCATACTTTTTGTTCAGTGATTTTTTTTAAGCAGGGTTACGTTAGTCAATATATCACACGTAACGTTAGACGGCGGTCAGCAGCACCGCGTATTTTAGCCACCTAAAAAAAGACAAAAATAGTCAAATAAAGGTCAGTTAAAATGTGTACTATATTATGAATATGTGTACCGTTTTAGCTAGCTTTCTGACATACTGTTGGTTGTTTACCTCAGTGGTCCCCAACCACCGGGCCGCGGCCCGGTACTGGTCCGTGGATCGATTGGTATCGGGCCGCACAAGAATTTTTTCTTTTTTTTTTCTTTTTTTAATTAAATCAACATAAAAAACACAAGATACACTTACAAGTAGTGCACCAACCCAAAACAACTCTCTCCCCCCTTTTGTTCTGGGCATTGAACATGAAGACTCTTCCTTCACTGTTCCGAGTGGCCATGAGAGTCTTGGCAGTGCCTGCCTCCAGTGCTCCAGTGGAGCGAGTTTTCAGCCATGGTGGCATCATACTACGCCCCCATCGTGCACAAATGACTGACAGACTCTTGGCTAATTTGGTCTTTTGCAAATGCAATGCAGCATAGGGCCCTGACATATAAAAAGTACAACTTTTTTGTTATGTTCACGTATATGTCATGTTTTTTCAATGTTAACACTTTTGTACAAATAAGTACATTTGCACTTTATTTTTCAATGTGTTTGTTCTGTAAAGGAATGAGTTAATGTTTAAAATGACTGGTTAATAGTGCTAATATAAAGTGCAATGTCAGCACAATTTTCTTTCCTGCAATTTAAAATGCACTTGTTTTAATAAAAAAATACAGCGTTTGAAAAGCATACACAATCTGTGTTAATATATTAGTCTGTGGTTAAAAGGACTTGAAAGGACTCGAAACTCAAAATGCAGGACTTAGGACTTGACTTGAGACTTTCCAGTCTTGACTTTGGACTTGACTCGGGGCTTGCCTGTCTTGACTCGGGACTTGACTCGGACTTGAGGGCAAAGACTTGAGACTTACTTGTGACTTGCAAAACAATGACTTGGTCCCACCTCTGCTAAATAGTCCTAAACAAACATATCAAACATGTATTAGTTTTTTTTTTAAATTTTCATATATTTCACAGGTTTAAATTAGTAAAAAAAGGTCATGTTATTAAAGCAGTTTTATTTAGGACTGAAGTTGATTGAGAGTAACTGCCAGTACATCATATCATAGGAAGGGGATTCATATGGCCCCATTTGTCGCAGTTTATCTGACACATGAAACGCAGGCCCGGCCCTAACCAATCTGGCGCCCTAGGCAAGATTTTAGGTGGCACCCCCCCACATCGGCAGTGAAGTGTATATACTCACAAGAACCCGAATAGCTTTGTCTTTGACCTTTTTTTTTTTTACTTACAACTATACCTAATATATAAAGGGGTGGAAAAGTGACTATTACCTGCAGGGCAAACATTAGCTAACCAGAAGGCAATAACAATGTAAACAAAAAAACACCTGCTTAAAAGATCTAATACAAATGTCCCTGAGGACATTACAGGACAAATTCATTCCAATTTCCAGTTTCCCTGACCATTTGTTGCCAGGCAGAATTCGTAGGGGCTCAAATATTTGTGCCCCTTAGAAAATAAAAAAAACTATCCAAAAACAACACTACAAACTTGCGAGACAAGTTAATGTGTACACAGTTAGTGTGTGAATGAATCACTGCTCTGTATTAAATAGAACACACACTGAAAAAAATTAAATCTAAGTAAGATGAAATATCTCAAATAAGGGTGATATTTGCTTATTTTTTGTCTGATAAGATCATTCTTCTCACTAAGCAGATTTTATGTTAGAGCATACTTGCCAACCCTTTTCCGGGAGACTCCCGAAATTCAGCGCCTCTCCCGAAAACCTCCCGGGACAGATTTTCTCCCGGAAATCTCCCGAAATTCAGGCGGACCTGAGTGACGTGTCGACAGCCTGTTTTCACGTCCGCTTTCCCACAATATAAACAGCGTGCCTGCCCAATCACGTTATAACTGTAGAATGATGGAGGGCGAGTTCTTGGTTTCTTATGTGGGTTTATTGTTAGGCAGTTTCATTAACGTCCTCCCAGCGCGGTAACAACAACACACAACAACAGCAGTCACGTTTTCGTCTACCGTAAAGCAGTTTGTCTGCCGTAAACAGCAATGTTGTGACACTCTTAAACAGGACAATACTGCCATCTACTGTACATGCATGTGTGACAATAACATCCACGGCTTTTAGAGAGTGCAGTGCACAACTGCGCACACAACAAGGAGACGAAGCAGAATGCATCATCAGAGAGGGTGTTCAGCATGGTTAGAAAAATAGTGTCAGAGAATAGAACAAGGATGGAGAATTTAACCCTTCACTCAACAATGAGTAGATGAGTGTTATGTGTGTGTATGTGTGTAAATAAATGAACATTGAAATTCAAGTATTTCTCTTATATATATATATATATATATATATATATAATAAAATAAATATACATATATAAATATATATATATATATATATATATATATATATAAAAAAATAAATATACATATATAAATATATATATATATATATATATATATATATATATATATATATATATATATATATATATATATAGCTAGAATTCACTGAAAGTCAAGTATTTCTTATATATATATATATATATATATATATATATATATATATATATATATATATATATATATATATATATATATATATATATATATATATATATATATATGAAATACTTGACTTGGTGAATTCTTGCTGTAAATATACTCCTCCCCTCTAAACCACGTTGTATTTTTTGTTGTTGTTTTTGAACACTGACTTTTTGCAGTGTACATACATACATACATATAACCCACTACAACTCTTATACAATGTTGATGGTTTTTTTTGTGTTCTGTAGCCTTTGCTGAACTCCAGACAGACATCCACGAGCTCACCCAAGAACTGGACGGAGCCGGAATTCCCTTCCTGGACTATCGGACGTACGCGATGAGGGTCCTATTCCCGGGCATTGAGGACCACCCTGTGCTCAAGGAGATGGAGGTACGGGTCAGTACACAACCATCCCATCCTTAAACTAAAACATACTAACAATCCGTAGCGTAGCTGGCAAAACCTGCGCTACTCCACTAATAAACTAACATTAAGTTTGCAGAATGTAGTGTGGCATGTAGGGCATACTTGCCAACCCTCCCGGATTTTCCGGGAGACTCTCGAAATTCAGCGCCACTCCAGAAAACCTCCCGGGACAAATTTTCTCCCGAAAATCTCCCGAAATTCAGGCGGAGCTGGAGGGGGCGTGGCCTGAGTGACGTGTTGACAGCCTGTTCACAACATTGCCGTAAACGGCAATGTTGTGACACTTTTAAACAGGACAATACTGCCATCTACTGTACATGCATATGTGACCCACCCATAATGTGTCACATTTTTGTGTTGATTTATTTATTTTATTTTGTGGTTTGAATTCGTTTTTGGAGCTGTCATTCCACATTTATCAGTATTCACATTGGTCAGTAGGGGGCAGTAGGGCGTTTCTTCCCAATTGAATGCTATCACCTGCAGACCGGAAGTGTCTTGTCATTCTGATGAGAGCGACCAGTCTGTGAACAATTGAAACGTCCTGTGTGCTTTTTTCCTCCTGTATAACAGGTTAGTTTTGGTGAATCAACTCACTGAATAATATCCATGTGATTTTTATAAGTTTAAGTACACATTCTGATGGTGGAGCCTAACTCTAAAGTGTTTGTGAGTTGTAGTTTGTATTTGTGAATGAATCCAGTGCACAGCTGCAGTAATCAATACGAAAAGGCGACGTGAGTGCGCAATGTTTATATAGTAACTTCTGTTCCTAATTCAGACTCCCAAATTAGAGCTCCCGTTTTCTTATTGATTTTATAATGTATATTTGTATAATGTGTGCGTTCTGAAATAGTGACAGAGAATAGAACAAGGATGGCCAATTCAACCCTTAACTCAACAATGAGTAGATGAGTGTTATGTGTGTGTATATGTGTAAATAAATGAACACTGAAATTCAAGTATTTCTTTATATATATATATAAATAAATATATATATATATATATATATATATATATATATATATATATATATATATATATATATATATATATATATATACACACACACACAGGTAAAAGCCAGTAAATTAGAATATTTTGAAAAACTTGATTTATTTCAGTAATTGCATTCAAAAGGTGTAACTTGTACATTATATTTATTCATTGCACACAGACTGATGCATTCAAATGTTTATTTCATTTAATTTTGATGATTTGAAGTGGCAACAAATGAAAATCCAAAATTCCGTGTGTCACAAAATTAGAATATTACTTAAGGCTAATACAAAAAAGGGATTTTTAGAAATGTTGGCCAACTGAAAAGTATGAAAATGAAAAATATGAGCATGTACAATACTCAATACTTGGTTGGAGCTCCTTTTGCCTCAATTACTGCGTTAATGCGGCGTGGCATGGAGTCGATGAGTTTCTGGCACTGCTCAGGTGTTATGAGAGCCCAGGTTGCTCTGATAGTGGCCTTCAACTCTTCTGCGTTTTTGGGTCTGGCATTCTGCATCTTCCTTTTCACAATACCCCACAGATTTTCTATGGGGCTAAGGTCAGGGGAGTTGGCGGGCCAATTTAGAACAGAAATACCATGGTCCGTAAACCAGGCACGGGTAGATTTTGCGCTGTGTGCAGGCGCCAAGTCCTGTTGGAACTTGAAATCTCCATCTCCATAGAGCAGGTCAGCAGCAGGAAGCATGAAGTGCTCTAAAACTTGCTGGTAGACGGCTGCGTTGACCCTGGATCTCAGGAAACAGAGTGGACCGACACCAGCAGATGACATGGCACCCCAAACCATCACTGATGGTGGAAACTTTACACTAGACTTCAGGCAACGTGGATCCTGTGCCTCTCCTGTCTTCCTCCAGACTCTGGGACCTCGATTTCCAAAGGAAATGCAAAATTTGCATGGTTGGGTGATGGTTTGGGGTGCCATGTCATCTGCTGGTGTCGGTCCACTCTGTTTCCTGAGATCCAGGGTCAACGCAGCCGTCTACCAGCAAGTTTTAGAGCACTTCATGCTTCCTGCTGCTGACCTGCTCTATGGAGATGGAGATTTCAAGTTCCAACAGGACTTGGCGCCTGCACACAGCGCAAAATCTACCCGTGCCTGGTTTACGGACCATGGTATTTCTGTTCTAAATTGGCCCGCCAACTCCCCTGACCTTAGCCCCATAGAAAATCTGTGGAGTATTGTGAAAAGGAAGATGCAGAATGCCAGACCCAAAAACGCAGAAGAGTTGAAGGCCACTATCAGAGCAACCTGGGCTCTCATAACACCTGAGCAGTGCCAGAAACTCATCGACTCCATGCCACGCCGCATTAACGCAGTAATTGAGGCAAAAGGAGCTCCAACCAAGTATTGAGTATTGTACATGCTCATATTTTTCATTTTCATACTTTTCAGTTGGCCAACATTTCTAAAAATCCCTTTTTTGTATTAGCCTTAAGTAATATTCTAATTTTGTGACACACGGAATTTTGGATTTTCATTTGTTGCCACTTCAAATCATCAACATTAAATGAAATAAACATTTGAATGCATCAGTCTGTGTGCAATGAATAAATATAATGTACAAGTTACACCTTTTGAATGCAATTACTGAAATAAATCAAGTTTTTCAAAATATTCTAATTTACTGGCTTTTACCTGTATATATATATATATATATATGTATATATATATATATATATATATATATATATATATATATATATATATATATATATATATATATATATATACATATATATATATATATATATATATATATATATATATGTACATATATATATATATATATATATATATATATATATATATATATATATATATATATATATATATATATCTTAACCACGCCCCCAACCACGCCCCCCGTCCCACCCCCCACCGCGCCCCCCACCCCCCACCTCCCGAAATCGGAGGTCTCAAGGTTGGCAAGTATGATGTAGGGGTGCATAGTAATGTCATTTAAAAACAACATTGTATACCAGAGACTGTCAAATATGAGGTTGCAAGATGAAAAAAAAAAAAAAAAAGCACACTTTGTTCATCTTAATCACATTTCCTCTTCTTCATCTTAATGTATTCTGTTTCCTGCGTGAATACAAATGAGTACTTTCATCATTAGTGTGATCTCGCGGGACACACGCGATATACACTTAGTGTGGGAAGAGGAAGGCTTGCCATCTTCTGACAGAAAAAGCATCAATAAAGATGTTAACGAGTGTACAGTAATGCTGTATGTACAGCGAGAAGACGGACGGTGCAACCTGCACACTATTTGATTATTTTACTAATTAATCAGCTGCCTTAGTAGCGAAAGGTTTGGGCGCGCTCCATTTGTAAACACATTTTATTGCTTCATTTAGTTAGGGAATAAATTGTGAGAAGAGTTTGTAATCAGCGGTATCGTGAAGATTTAGAACGTGGCGCTGCTTCATCAACATTGATTGGACCACTGACATTCAGAGGTAATTAGTTTGACCTTTTTTGCAGTTACTAGTGCTAATGTTAAGAGAAGGCAAAGATACTCCTGATTTGCTCTTGGATGGAGTCATTAGCTCCACTTTCCATCGCAGGAACCTTGTCAGGATTGTTCCTATTTACTTTGGTATTTTCAAATGCGATCCAGCGCAACGAATACAACGCATGGTCACAGGAAGTTCCCGGGAATCCGTTTACATCTGCATCGCGATTCTTGTGTCAAGACTTGGTCCTGGGGTTTAGTTTTTCTCGAAGGCAACGGAAAGTTGGCTCGGGCGAGACGGGAATGAAGATACATTTTTTATTTAAAGACTATAAATACAAAACAAGGAAGTAAACAAAAGGCGCGCACAATGGCGGACAACAAACTATGAAACCAAGCACTTGCACAAAGGCAAAAACTATGAACAACAAAAAACACTAACTGTGGCTTAATAAACAAAAACTTACTTGGCATGGAACCGGCATGAAAAAAGAGCAGCAAGGATCATAAGCGTGTGGAGAGTGTGCAGAAGCGTAAATATGGAGATGTCACCAGAAAGACAAACTGAAAACAATGAACTTAAATACTACAGACATGATTAACGAAAACAGGTGCGTGACTCAAAACGTGAAACAGGTGCGTGACGTGACAGGTGAAAACTAATGGGTTGCTATGGTGACAATCAAGAGTGCACAATGAGTCCAAACGTGGAACAGGTGAAACTAATGGGGTAATCATGGAAACAAGACAAGGGAGTGAAAAGCCAGAAACTAAAGAGTCCTATAACTAAACAAAACATGACTTAAAACAAAACATGATTACACAGACATGACATCTTGTTTGTTATGATTCGGAAATTTTATAAAATCCATCCATCCATCCATCTTCTTCCGCTTATCCAAGGTCGGGTCGCGGGGGCAGCAGCCTAAGCAGGGAAGCCCAGACTTCCCTCTCCCCAGCCACTTCGTCCAACTCTTCCTGTGGGACTCCGAGGCGTTCCCAGGCCAGCCGGGAGACATAGTCTTCCCAACGTGTCCTGGGTCTTCCCCGCGGCCTCCTACCGGTCGGACGTGCCCTAAACACCTCCCTAGGGAGGCGTTCGGGTGGCATCCTGACCAAATGTCCGAACCACCTCATCTGGCTCCTCTCCATGTGGAGGAGCAGCGGCTTTACTTTGAGCTCCCCCTGGATGGCAGAGCTTCTCACCCTATCTCTAAGGGAGAGACCTGCCACCTGGCGGAGGTAACTCATTTTGGCCGCTTGTACCCGTGATCTTGTCCTTTCGGTCATAACCCAAAGCTCATGACCATAGGTGAGAATGGGAACTTAGATCGACCGGTAAATTGAGAGCTTTGCCTTCCGGCTCAGCTCCATCTTCACCACAACGGACCGATACAGCGTCCGCATTACTGAAGACGCCGCACCGATCCGCCTGTCGATCTCACCATCCACTCTTCCCTCACTCGTGAACAAGACTCCGAGGTACTTGAACTCCTCCACTTGGGGCAAGATCTCCTCCCCAACCCGGAGATGGCACTCCACCCTTTTCCGGGCGAGAACCATGGACTCGGACTTGGAGGTGCTGATTCTCATCCCAGTCGCTTCACACTCGGCTGCGAACCGATCCAGTGAGAGCTGAAGATCCTGGCCAGATGAAGCTATCAGGACCACATCATCCGCAAAAAGCAGAGATCTAATCCTGCAGCCACCAAACTGGATCCCCTCAACGCCTTGACTGCGCCTAGAAATTCTGTCCATAAAAGTTCAGAACAGAATCGGTGACAAAGGGCAGCCTTGGCGGAGTCCAACCCTCACTGGAAACGTGTCCGACTTACTGCCGGCAATGCGGACCAAGCTCTGACGCTGATCATACAGGGAGCGGACCACCACAATCAGACAGTCCGATACCCCATACTCTCTGAGCACTCCCCACAGGACTTCCCGAGGGACACGGTCGAATGCCTTCTCCAAGTCCACAAAGCACATGTAGACTGGTTGGGCAAACTCCCATGCACCCTCAAGGACCCTGCCGAGAGTATAGAGCTGGTCCACAGTTCCACGACCAGGACGAAAACCACACTGTTCCTCCTGAATCCGAGGTTCGACTATCCGGCGTAGCCTCCTCTCCAGTACACCTGAATAGACCTTACCGGGAAGGCTGAGGAGTGTGATCCCACGATAGTTAGAACACACACTCCGGTTTATAAAATCGATTCTTGAAAATGTTTAATAAAGACGTTTTTCCACACTTCCCCACTGCACGTGTACGTCATACGTCAACATTTCAGGATTATTTACTTACCAAAACATATATTGCTAGATGTTTTAATCAAGAATTGTGTTGAATCGAAAAATGTGTTCTATTTGACTCAAACTGCAATTTTCTAATGTTATATTTTAGCTAAGGGTGTAACGGTATGTGTATTTGTATTGAACCATTTCGGTACGGGGATTTTGGTTCAGTTCGGAGGTGTACCGAACGAGTTTCCACACGGACATATTAAGTAGCGTAACGCACGTTGTGTAAACAATGCACACCGAGGCACAACACACGGCATGCTAGCAGCTAACGGGCTAGGATAGACTGACCATACGTCCTCTTTTCACCGGACATGTCCTCTTTTGCGGAGTTTCTTAAATGCCTCAAATGTCCGGCATTTTGAGTTAGAGTTGCCGTAAAGGAGGTGCGTTGCTAGCCTGGTTGCTATGTTTTTTCCGCTTGGTCGTAAAAGTGTTGGTCATGTGTTTGTACCCTGCTCAAATCTCTCAGTAAACTTATTCATTGGATTATACCTTTTGTTTTGAACTTTATTACACCTTGGAGCGCTTTTTCCGGTCCATTGTTTTTCCTGCTTTCCTTATCTGCGCCTAATGACTGAGCTACGTGACGTCATTTCTTGTGATGTCTCACGGGGCATTTCTGATCGGGACGGGATTCGTTTCGAGGGATTCGAATAAAGAACCAACTCGTTTTCTTTACTATAGTGGTCTCGATAACGGGTACCGGTTCCCAAAAAGGGGGTTCGAGTCCGAGGACTCGGTTCTTTTCTTATGGAACAACCGAGAAAACCGGTTTCGAGTATCATACCTACCCACTACGCCAGGGGTCGGCAACCTTTACCAGTCAAAGAGCCATTTTGACCAGTTTCATAAATTATAGAAAACAATGGGAGCCGCACATTTTTTTTTAAATTTTAAATGAAATAACACTGCATACAAAGTTTTTTTTTTGCTTTGTGCTATGTATAACCAGGGGTCTCAGACACGCTGCCCACAGCTTTATGTGGACTTTGAAAGCTGGTGCGGCAAGCGGGTTTTAGATGAATGGCGCTTGTCAACGTCATGCGTGCCGTGATGGTACAGCATATAGCACCCACTACAGTCAGCGTGCCTGATCAGCCGCACGTTGCATGGGGCTTCCGCTTGCTCACGTAGGTAACAGCAAGGCATACTTGCTCAACAACCACACAGGTTACACTGACGGTGGTGGTATAAAAAAAACAACTTTAACACTCTTACTAATAATGCGCCACACTGTGAACCCACACCAAACAAGAATGACAAACACATTTCGGGAGAACATCTGCACTGTAACACAACAGGACAAATACCCAGAATCCCATGCAGCCCTAACTCTTCCGGGATACATTATACCCCCCATCGCTACCAAACCCCGCCCACCTCAACCGAGGCACAGAGAGAGGGGGGGGTTGATGTGTGAGGGAGCAGGGTTGGGGTGGGGGCGGGGTTTAGTGGTAGCAGGAGTGTATAATGTAGCCCGGAAGAGTCAGGGCTGCATGGGATTCTGGGTGTTTGTTCTGTTGTGTTTATGTTGTGTTAAGGTGCAGATGTTCTCCCGAAATGTGTTTGTCATTCTTGTTTGATTTTGGTTCAAAGTGTGGCGCATTATTAGTAAGAGTGTTAAAGTTGTTTTTATATGACCACCGTCAGTGTAACCCATACTTGCCAACCTTGAGACCTCCAATTTCGGGAGGTGGGGGCGGGGGGCATGGGCGTGGCTAAGAGGGGAGGAGTATATTTACAGCTAGAATTCACCAATTCAAGTATATCATATATATATATATATATATATATATATATATATATATATATATATATATATATATATATATATATATATCCCCGCGACCCCGAAGGGAATAAGCGGTAGAAAATTGATGGATGGATATATATATATATATATATATATATTACAGAAATAATTGACTTTCAGTGAATTCTAGCTATAAATATATATTTATTTTATATATATATATATATATATATATATATATATATATATATATATATATATATATATATATATATATATATATGTGTGTGTGTGACAATCATTGGTACTTTAACTTTAAATTTAACTTTTATATATAAAAGAAATACTTGAATTTCAGTGTTCATTTATTTACACATATACACACACATAACACTCATCTACTCATTGTTGAGTTAAGGGTTGAATTGTCCATCCTTGTTCTATTCTCTGTCACTATCTTTCTAACCATGTTGAACACCGTCTCTGATGATGCATTGCTGTGTGGCACGCACAAAAGTGCTTTCATCAAATGCACTAGATGGCAGTATTGTCCTGTTTAAGAGTGTCACAACATTGCTGTTTACGGCAGACGAACTGCTTTACTGTAGACATTGTTTATATTGTGGGAAAGCGGACTCCAGCTAGGGGGGCGTGGCCTCCAGCTCCGCCTGAATTTCGGGAGATTTTCAGGAGAAAATTTGTCCCGGGAGGTTTTCGGGAGAGGCGCTGAATTTCGGGAGTCTCCCGGAAAATCCGGGATGGTTGGCAAGTATGGTGTAACCTGTGTGGCTGTTGACCAAGTATGCCTTGCTGTCACGTACGTGTGCAAGCAGAAGATGTATATTGTATAACAAGTGTCGGGCTAGCACGCTGTTAATACAGATTTTAGAGGGCGCCAAATGTTGTACCATCATGGCACGCCCTTATTATAGCTGTAAGGGTGAAAATCGGTGAATATAAATCCCGGGAGTTTTCTGCGAGAGGCACTGAAATCCGGAAGTCTCACGAGAAAATTGGGGGGTTCGGCAAGTAAGCTGCTGAGCCGCATCAGGAGCCGCGGGTTGCCGACCCCTGCACTACGCCATACCGACCCTAAATATCGCCCAGCCCTAGTTCACGGTGCCTGAAACCAGTCAATTTGAGACCGTCGAGTTTGGCTTCTGGCTTTCACTCCCTCCGACATCCCCGTGAGAAGGCCGCGCTCGCACCGCACCGTCCCGCCAAACAGCCGCCGTCGGCACAACGCGCGAGCGGATTCCAATTTGCCGTGACGTGAAACGTGAGCTCGGTTGGGCTGCTGGAAGCGAAGGATACAATTACGGAATTGATGAGAAATATGGCAAAGCATTTTGTCCACGCTGTCAAGAGCACGCGGCCTGACAGTTAGCCGGGTCCCTCGGTCCAAAACGTTCCGACGCGGAAGCGTGTACCTATTAACTCTCGGCTATAAAGAAATGCTGCGTTCTTTATAGTTAAGTCTGGACTTCTCTGCTTGTGTATTTCCCATCGGGTTGTTCGTGTAATCCAGCCGTCTGAGGAAACAGCGTTATTACTGTGTGACCTCTCCATCCCTCAAGAGCTACACTCCTGCAGACACAAGCACACCCAAGCAATACACACACACACCCCTCCTTTAAAACACATCACATGGCGGTCAATACTTACCTTGGAGGGGCCAGGAATCTCATTTAGCGCTCCAGAGACGGGCCTGGACACTTCATTATAGCACGTCGCAGGAGAGAATGCGATGGAGGTGAAAATGTGTGTTTAAAGTGTGTGTGGGGAAAGCCTGGGCTACTAAAATAGGAAACGGGGCAACGGCGGAAGAGGCGGGGCTAGCGACGGGTTGATTGACAGGTGTCTAGGGGGGTGTTGGGTGGGCTGTGCACGAGTGCTGACAGGTGCGGGCCGGTGGGACGAGCGAGCCACCAGTCCGACGCACGATCACGTTACGCCTCGACGCTTTTTGCACTCGACATTTTTTCACGGGAAGTCGTCGTGGTTGTTGACGCGGAACAGAAAGAGGTGTTTTGAAGTAATGTCACCTTTTACAGCCGAGAAGCTGACAATTTGTTCTCGCTACAAACGGTGTTAGAACCAGAGGTGGGTAGAGTAGCCAGAAATTGTACTCAAGTAAGAGTACTGTTACTTTAGAGATTTAATACTCAAGTAAAAGTAAGGAGTAGTCACCCAAATATTTACTTGAGTAAAAGCAAAAAGTATGTTGTGAAAAAACTACTCAAGTACTGAGTAACTGATGAGTAACATACACACACATATCATATATATATATATATATATACATACATTGATATATACAGTATATCATTTATATTTATTTATTTTGCCGTTTTTGTTTACATGTTAAAGGTGTTTTAATGAATATACAGGTAAAAGCCAGTAAATTTGAATATTTTGAAAAACTTGATTTATTTCAGTAATTGCATTCAAAAGGTGTAACTTGTACATTATATTTATTCATTGCACACAGACTGATGCATTCAAATGTTTATTTCATTTAATTTTGATGATTTGAAGTGGCAACAAATG
The DNA here is from genome assembly GCF_033978685.3 of Nerophis lumbriciformis. Taxonomy (NCBI): domain Eukaryota; kingdom Metazoa; phylum Chordata; class Actinopteri; order Syngnathiformes; family Syngnathidae; genus Nerophis; species Nerophis lumbriciformis. The sequence continues at coordinate 3,155,301 of NC_084548.2, forward strand.
GAAATCCAAAATTCCGTGTGTCACAAAATTAGAATATTACTTAAGGCTAATACAAAAAAGGGATTTTTAGAAATGTTGGCCAACTGAAAAGTATGAAAATGAAAAATATGAGCATGTACAATACTCAGTACTTGGTTGGAGCTCCTTTTGCCTCAATTACTGCGTTAATGCGGCGTGGCATGGAGTCGATGAGTTTCTGGCACTGCTCAGGTGTTATGAGAGCCCAGGTTGCTCTGATAGTGGCCTTCAACTCTTCTGCGTTTTTGGGTCTGGCATTCTGCATCTTCCTTTTCACAATACCCCACAGATTTTCTATGGGGCTAAGGTCAGGGGAGTTGGCGGGCCAATTTAGAACAGAAATACCATGGTCCGTAAACCAGGCACGGGTAGATTTTGCGCTGTGTGCAGGCGCCAAGTCCTGTTGGAACTTGAAATCTCCATCTCCATAGAGCAGGTCAGCAGCAGGAAGCATGAAGTGCTCTAAAACTTGCTGGTAGACGGCTGCGTTGACCCTGGATCTCAGGAAACAGAGTAGACCGACACCAGCAGATGATATGGCACCCCAAACCATCACCCAACCATGCAAATTTTGCATTTCCTTTGGAAATCGAGGTCCCAGAGTCTGGAGGAAGACAAGAGAGGCCTGAAGTCTAGTGTAAAGTTTCCACCATCAGTGATGGTTTGGGGTGCCATGTCATCTGCTGGTGTCGGTCCACTCTGTTTCCTGAGATCCAGGGTCAACGCAGCCGTCTACCAGCAAGTTTTAGAGCACTTCATGCTTCCTGCTGCTGACCTGCTCTATGGAGATGGAGATTTCAAGTTCCAACAGGACTTGGCGCCTGCACACAGCGCAAAATCTACCCGTGCCTGGTTTACGGACCATGGTATTTCTGTTCTAAATTGGCCCGCCAACTCCCCTGACCTTAGCCCCATAGAAAATCTGTGGGGTATTGTGAAAAGGAAGATGCAGAATGCCAGACCCAAAAACGCAGAAGAGTTGAAGGCCACTATCAGAGCAACCTGGGCTCTCATAACACCTGAGCAGAGCCAGAAACTCATCGACTCCATGCCACGCCGCATTAACGCAGTAATTGAGGCAAAAGGAGCTCCAACCAAGTATTGAGTATTGTACATGCTCATATTTTTCATTTTCATACTTTTCAGTTGGCCAACATTTCTAAAAATCCCTTTTTTGTATTAGCCTTAAGTAATATTCTAATTTTGTGACACACGGAATTTTGGATTTTCATTTGTTGCCACTTCAAATCATCAAAATTAAATGAAATAAACATTTGAATGCATCACTCTGTGTGCAATGAATAAATATAATGTACAAGTTACACCTTTTGAATGCAATTACTGAAATAAATCAAGTTTTTCAAAATATTCTAATTTACTGGCTTTTACCTGTACATGCATGTTTAACACATATAGATTCCTTTCTTTCATGTTGACAAGAACATAAGTTGGTGTATTACCTGATTCTGATGACTTGCATTGATTGTAATCGGACAGCAGTGCTTAACGTCCACGTGTTCAAATGCAGGAGAAAAAAAGGTCCTCCTTTCTCTCTAATACCACATGAAAGTGGTTGGTTTTTGGCATCTTATTTGTCCAGCTTCCATATTCGTTTTCACACACTTTACAAGAAATACATTGGCGGCAAATTCCGTAGCTTGCTAGCTTGTTTGCGCTGGCTTTCGGAAGACTCTTATTTTGAAAGCGCAGGCGCGATGGAGCGGCACTTTTATTGTGAAGACAGGAACTGTGCAGTCAGTCTTTAGGCTTGTGACGGGATGTACGTTTGAAATAAAAAAAGTGTCTTTTTTCCTTCACACTTTTGATTGATTGATTGGAACTTGTATTAGTAGATTGCACAGTACAGTACATATTCCGTACAATTGACCACTAAATGGTAACACCCCAATAAGTTTTTCAACTTGTTTAAGTCAGGTCATGTGACCGCCTGGCTCTGTTTGATTGGTCCAACGTCACCAGTGACTGCATCTGATTGGTGGAACGGAGTCAAACGTCACCAGTGACTGCATTTTATTGGTGGAACGGAGTGAAACGTCACCAGTAAGGCAGGCACTTTGAAGGTCTGTCTGACAGACCAAAACAAACAAAGCGTGCATTAACAGATGGATAAAAATTAGTAGCGAGTAGCGAGCTGAATGTAGATAAAAGTAGCGGAGTAAAAGTAGCGTTTCTTCTCTATAAATATACTCAAGTAAAAGTAAAAGTACGTTGCATTAAAACTACTCTTAGAAGTACAATTTATCCCAAAAGTTACTCAAGTAGATGTAACGGAGTAAATGTAGCGCGTTACTACCCACCTCTGATTAGAACACAACACACATATTTGTCTTGGATTCTTTTGCATATGTTTTTGCTTTTTTACCTTTTCTTTTCGCGTACAGTTTTTTGGGGTGTATAAATTGTAGATTTTTATGCACATAATCACGTTTCATCAAACATAAATTCAATTCTAGATCTTTAGCGCCGCCCTAGTGGCTCTCTGGAGCTTTTTCAAAAAATTTATGAAAAATGGAAAAAGATGAGGGGGAAAAAAATCTTTGCTTTCCGGCTCAGCTCTTTCTTCACCACAACGGACCGATACAGCGTCTGCATTTCACCGATCCACCCGTCGATCTCACCATCCACTCTTCCCTCACTCGTGAACAAGACTCCGAGGTACTTGAACTCCTCCACTTGGGGCAGGGTCTCCTCCTCAACCCGGAGATGGCCCTCCACCCTTTTCCGGGCGAAAAAGTAATCATCCACCCTGCAATATAATTGCAACTGCTTGAAAGAAATTGGGTTTCTCTTTGAATTGTCCTTTTTTGTTATCCGTGTATTAGAGATGCGCGGTTTGCGGGCACAACCGCGGAGTCCGCGGATTATCCGCGGATCGGGCGGATGAAATTTAAAAAAATAAGATTTTATCCGCGTGCGGGTCGGGTCGGGTCGGGCGGATCAATTAGATTTTTTTTTTTTTTTTTTTTTTTTGCGGGTGGCAGTTAAACCAATTGGGAAATATATATACATAGTTAAATGTTGTTACCCAGATACGAAAAACGAGCAGGCACCTGCTGCATATGCCACAACAGAAGAAAAAAAAAGAAAAGAGATGGACACTTTTACGGAGCGGAGAAGGGACGCCTCGCCGGGGTCCGGGACCGAGGCCCCTTCCCCCGAGAGGGCCCCACCGGGAGCCGTAGCTGAGGCGATCCGCGAGAAGGGCCCGACGCACGTCCAGGGTCACCACCGCGCCCACCGCACCGACACCCCGCCTCGTCCGCCTTCGCCGCGGCCGGCGTCACGCGCAGCAGGTAAGCAGCTTACCTGCCCGCCACCCCCGTGGCCGGGGGCTCGTAACATGGGTCACTCCGCACGCTCCGCCCGCGCAGCTTACCTGCCCGCCACCCCTGTTGCCGGGGGCGCGTAACAGGGGTCACTCCGCGCGCAGTGCGCTCAGCGCGGCTCCCATATGATTGCGCACTGGTGTGCGTCTGGGTCGTGACAGCGTGGCACGCGAAAGACTGTACTGCATTGGATCAGTCTCCTTTCTTTAACAGGCAAAAGCTTTATAACCTCACCATACCTGCCAACTTTTGAAATCAGAAAAACCTAGTAGCCAGGGTCCAAGGGCCGCAGGCCCCGGTAGGTCCAGGACAAAGTCCTGGTGGAGGGTTCAGGGCTTCGCCCCCCGACGCAAAATGATTATTAGCATTCAGACAGGTTAAAATGTTGCTAAAACCATCACTTTTCTATCAGTCACAGTGACTTTTCAAAACAAAAATATTACAGCAAAAATCATATGGGTTGATTGACATGTTTATTCTGTAAGCTAACTTCAATAGTTTGAAATTATTTTGACAGTTAATGCCAGTTATCCTGTCAACCTTTCACAAGACTTCAATTTGTTAATTGAAAGTATAAACAGTATAAACACTTTTTACAGTAAACAAATGGTAAAACAGTACTAAACAATTCCATAAAAAAAAAAATTGGTGTCATTATTAACTTTCTGTCCAAGCTTGTATAATCTACTGCCTTGTTCAATTGTAAAAAATATTCTGTGCCTAAAATTCACATTTCTATCACAATTATCATACTGTAAACATGGTAAGCTAACTTCATTAAAATTAATAGTCCTGTCAATAGCATGGAATTACAATTCAAATGTAGTTTTTTTGTAAGCCTTTCAAAAGAATTCAAAATATGAAAAATTAATGAAAATTAATTTAAGCCATCAGACACTTTGAAAAGTGGCACATCACATCTCTAATGTAATCATTTGAACTTTTCAACAGAAATAGCACTGCAAAAATATTAAGGACATACTTCTGTATTTTGGTAGTTATGCTGTCAACATTTAACAAGATTTCTTTAACTTGGACTTGAAAGCATAAATAGTATAAACACTTTTAACAGTATGTCGTGCTGTGAAATACAGCCGACAGGATTGTGCACCAAACACGAGGCAAGGCCAAAGCGCCTGCATGGTGCAGGAGAAGAAAGGACTTCTTTCATTTAAGGTTTGTGATAAACCATCAAACTCATTCGTTAAAAGGACTCTATAGTAATATAAAGCGAATTTTTCTGGACATTATCATGCAAGAAAAGTTTATTTTTGGGACCGCGATCACCGCGTAATGATTTTTAAAGGTTGCATTACAAACATTTAACTGTCCCATGTGATCAGCCAGTGCGATTGGAAGTCCATGCTCAATTATTGCCTCCGTAAATAAAACTTCGGCATTCATCACATCCAAAGAATCTGTTTGGGCGACGAAAAACGTTGAAAGTTTTCCACTTGTATCGCTAGCAACGGCATTAGACTTGTGTTTTTTTGTCCCAACGTGGTCTTTTACATCGCTAATTCCTCCGTGTCCGATCGAAAAATCTTGTCTGCACAAGGTGCAATTCGCGTAGTTTTCACCCTTTTTTTTTTAAATTAATGAAAAACCGTATTTTTTATCACTGCACCCGTAACCCGGAATAGGTTGATGAAAACCGTACGAATTACGGGAAAACCGGAGTAGTTGGCAGGTGCCTCACTAATGCCTTGCATCGTCTATATTAGATATACCGGGCGGATGGCGGGCGGGTGCAGTTCTGATCAAACGTTACATCGGGTGGATGGCGGATGGTTGACGACTTTCTGATGCGGTTGCGGATGAAATATTTGCCTATCCGCGCATCTCTACCGTGTATTGATTGGAGCTCGCTTGTTGCGTTTCCATTCGACGACATGATGAATTGCAGGTGGAAAAATGATGTTCTGCGTACGTCGCTGTGGAGAATCTCTGCGACGGGAAGGATATGACAAGAAATGTCTGAATGTACAAATTGCTCTTCTGTGCTTTTACTCCCGCCGGGAATCATTTTCCTCGCTCTTGCCTTCTTCCTTCAGGTGCAGGCAAATGTGGAAAAAGCTCTGACGCTGTTTGGCCAGTTGCTGACAAAGAAGCACTTCCTGTTGACTTTCATACGAACGCTGGAGGCGCAGAGGTTGGATATTATTATACTATTCTTATTACTATAGGGTCGTAGACTAATTAGGTTGTGGAATAATTAAATCATAAATATCTTTAAATAATTTAATTGTGAAATAATTTTTTTTTTACATAAATAGTTAAATGAATAAATATAACTTTACAACATATTATTCAATAGTGCACGTAATAATATGTAATGTGTTATTATTTTTTTTACTCTAGCAAGAAGTAATGTTGTAATTTAAAGTTTGTTTCCCCCTCACAATTTGTTCATAAAAAACAAGCTGACTAATTTCTGGAAATATTACGACTTAATTTTTTTTCATAAATATACAGTACAGGCCAAAAGTTTGGACACACCTTCTCATTCAATGTGTTTTCTTTATTTTGTTTTATTTATATTTTTATTTGTTTTTATTTTATAAACCTTTATTTATAAATTACAACATTTACAAACAGTTGAGAAATAATAATCAAAATAAGTACAGAACAGCGCCAGGGGGTTGTAAACTCAAGTAACTAAAATAAAATGCAAAATATATATATATATATATATATATATATATATATATAAATATAAAATATATATATATAAAATTTATAAAATAAAATAAAATGCAATATATATATATATATATATATATATATATATATATATATATATATATATATATATATATAAATATAAAATATATATATATATATATATATATATATATATATATATATATATATATATATATATATATATATATATATATATAAAATGTATAAAATAAAATAAAATGCAATATATATATATATATATATATATATATATATATATATATATATATATATATATATATATATATATATATATATATATATTGCATTTTATTTTAGTTACTTGAGTTTACAACCCCCTGGAGCTGTTTTGTATTTATTTTGATTATTATTTTTCAACTGTTTGTAAATGTTGTAATTTATAAATAAAGGTTTATAAAATAAAAAAAATAACAATCCTTTAAAAAAAAAAAAAAAAAAATACAACAAAATAAAGAAAACACATTGAATGAGAAGGTGTGTCCAAACGTTTGGCCTGTACTGTATATTTATGAATTTTTTATATATATATATATATATATATATATATATATATATATATATATATATATATATATATATATATATATATATATATATATATATATATATATATATATATATATTTTGCATTTTATTTTAGTTACTTGAGTTTACAACCCCCTGGAGCTGTTTTGTATTTATTTTGATTATTATTTATCAACTGTTTGTAAATGTTGTAATTTATAAATAAAGGTTTATAAAATAAAAAAAATAACAATCCTTTAAAAAAAAAAAAAAAATAAAATAAAACACATTGAATGAGAAGGTGTGTCCAAACGTTTGGCCTGTACTGTATATTTATGAAAAAAATTATATATATATATTATATTTATATATATATATATATATATTGCATTTTATTTTAGTTACTTGAGTTTACAACCCCCTGGAGCTGTTTTGTATTTATTTTGATACACATATACATATATATATATATATATATATATATACATATACATATATATATATATATATATATATATATGTATATACATATGTATACAATAATATTAGTGGTGTAACAGTACGTGTATTTGTATTAAACCGTTTTGGTACGTGGGTTCCGGTTCGGTTCGGAGATGTACCGAACGAGTTTCCACACGGACATATTAAGTAGCGTAACGCACGTTGTGTAAACAATGCACACCGAGGCACAACACACGGTATGCTAGCAGCTAACGGGCTACGATAGACTGACCATACGTCCTCTTTTCACCGGACATGTCCTCTTTTCATGTCAGGGCGGAGTTTCTTAAATGCCTCAAATGTCCGGCATTTTGAGTTAGGGTTGCGTGTATTTTCAATGTACGTTCAGGGTTAAGAAGGGGTTAAAAACAAAACAAACAGCAGCATTGGTGAGGGAGGGGCAGAGACAGAGAGAGAGAGAGAGAGTTATGATAAACTGCTTTTTATCCATAGATTTATCACATTTAATTTTTTATTATCTATAGCAGGGGTGTCAAAAGTGTGCCCCGGAGGCCAATTGCGGCCCACGGCACATTCTAAAAATACTATTAAAAAAAACAAAAACATAACAAAAGTGAAATAAAAAAGCTTAAAGGTTAAATGTAATTTAGAAAAAGTTGCAATGTAAAACAAAGCTGTTTTTTTTTCTTTCAAACTGTCATTGCTCAAAACATAATATTGAATCAAAATCAATGTTATTATGAATTATTGACCTATCCAAGGTTCCCATTACTTCACATCAAATATTCCACTAAGAAAAATATTTTTGGTGGAAGATTTTGAAAATTTGGTAAATAAATAACCCAAAAATGTATATTTTGTTGTTTTCTTACTGTACCGAAAATGAACCGAACCGTGACTTCTAAACCGAGGTACGTACCGAACCAAAATTGTTGTGTACCGTTACACCCATACTATACATATATATATATATATATAACAAACAAAGTACAAAGCCGTAGGCTCACACAATTTCAGTAAATCATTTAAATTTGGATCACATTATCATCGTTTTCACAGCTTTTTGGTTGTTAGAGGTAGAGAGTGTTTTAACAGAGTTCTAATTCTTTTTTTAAAGATGCGTAAGATGCGTTTTCTTTATTTTCATGACTATTTACATTGTAGATTGTCACATCAAAACTATGAATGAACACATGTGGAGTTATGTACTTAACAACAAAAGGTGAAATAACTGAAAACGTGTTTTATATTCTAGTTTCTTCAAAATAGCCACCCTTTGCTCTGATTACTGCTTTGCACACTCTCGGCATTCTCTCCATGAGCTTTAAGCACACCTGTGAAGTGAAAACCATGTCAGGTGACTACCTCTTTAATTTAACATTTAACATTTTAAAATCGAGAAAACACTGTATTTTTCGGACTAAAGAGCGCACCACGATATAAGACGCACCCACTAAATTTTAGAAGAAACATTATTTGTGCATATATTAGTCGCACCAGACTATAAATAATTATATTTTGTCTATTTTTGTTTAAAAATATTTAAAATCGAGAAAACACTGTATTTTTCGGACTAAAGAGCGCACCACAAAATAAGAATCACCCACAACACTTTAGAAGAACAAATATTGTTCCATATATTAGCCGCTCCAGACTATAAATAATCATATTTTGTCTATTCTAGTTAAAACATTTTAAAATCGAGAAAACACTGTATTTTTCGGACTAAAGAGCGCACCACGGTATAAGACGCACCCACTAAATTTTAGAAGAAACATTATTTTTGCATATATTAGTCGCACCAGACTATAAATAATTATATTTTGTCTATTTTTGTTAAAAAATATTTAAAATCGAGAAAACACTGTATTTTTCGGACTAAAGAGCGCACCACGGTATAAGATGCACCCACTAAATTTTAGAAGAAACATTATTTGTGCATATATTAGTCGCACCAGACTATAAATAATTATATTTTGTCTATTTTTGTTAAAAAATATTTAAAATCGAGAAAACACTGTATTTTTCGGACTAAAGAGCGCACCACAAAATAAGACACACCCACAACACTTTAGAAGAACAAATATTTTTCCATATATTAGCCGCTCCAGACTATAAATAATCATATTTTGTCTATTCTAGTTAAAACATTTTAAAATCGAGAAAACACTGTATTTTTCGGACTAAAGAGCGCACCACGGTATAAGATGCACCCACTAAATTTTAGAAGAAACATTATTTTTGCATATATTAGTCGCACCAGACTATAAATAATTATATTTTGTCTATTTTTGTTAAAAAATATTTAAAATCGAGAAAACACTGTATTTTTCGGACTAAAGAGCGCACCACAAAATAAGACACACCCACTAAACATTAGAAGAACAAATATTTTTCCATATATTAGCCGCTCCAGACTATAAATAATCATATTTTGTCTATTCTAGTTAAAACATTTTAAAATCGAGAAAACACTGTATTTTTCGGACTAAAGAGCGCACCACGGTATAAGATGCACCCACTAAATTTTAGAAGAAACATTATTTGTGCATATATTAGTCGCACCAGACTATAAATAATTATATTTTGTCTATTTTTGTTAAAAAATATTTAAAATCGAGAAAACACTGTATTTTTCGGACTAAAGAGCGCACCACAAAATAAGACACACCCACAACACTTTAGAAGAACAAATATTTTTCCATATATTAGCCGCTCCAGACTATAAATAATCATATTTTGTCTATTCTAGTTAAAACATTTTAAAATCGAGAAAACACTGTATTTTTCGGACTAAAGAGCGCACCACGGTATAAGATGCACCCACTAAATTTTAGAAGAAACATTATTTTTGCATATATTAGTCGCACCAGACTATAAATAATTATATTTTGTCTATTTTTGTTAAAAAATATTTAAAATCGAGAAAACACTGTATTTTTCGGACTAAAGAGCGCACCACAAAATAAGACACACCCACTAAACATTAGAAGAACAAATATTTTTCCATATATTAGCCGCTCCAGACTATAAATAATCATATTTTGTCTATTCTAGTTAAAACATTTTAAAATCGAGAAAACACTGTATTTTTTGGACTAAAGAGCACACCACGATATTAGACGCACCCACTAAATTTTAAAAGAAACATTATTTGTGCATATATTAGTCGCACCAGACTATAAATAATTATATTTTGTCTATTTTTGTTAAAAAATATTTAAAATCGAGAAAACACTGTATTTTTCGGACTAAAGAGTGCACCACAAAATAAGACACACCCACTAAACATTAGAAGAACAAATATTTTTCCATATATTAACCGTTTCAGACTATAAATAATCATATTTTGTCTATTCTAGTTAAAACATTTTAAAATCGAGAAAACACTGTATTTTTCGGACTAAAGAGCGCACCAGGATATAAGACGCACCCGGTAAATTTTAGAAGAAACATTATTTTTCCATATATTAGCCTCACCAGACTATAAATAATCATATTTTGTCTATTCTAGTTAAAACATTTTAAAATCGAGAAAACACTGTATTTTTCGGACTAAAGAGCGCACCACGGTATAAGACGCACCCGGTAAATTTTAGAAGAAACATTATTTTTGCATATATTAGTCGCACCAGACTATAAATAATTATATTTTGTCTATTTTTGTTAAAAAAAATTTAAAATCGAGAAAACGCTGTATTTTTCGGACTAAAGAGCGCACCACAAAATAAGACACACCCACTAAACATTAGAAGAACAAATATTTTTCCATATATTAGCCGCTCCAGACTATAAATAATCATATTTTGTCTATTCTAGTTAAAACATTTTAAAATCGAGAAAACACTGTATTTTTCGGACTAAAGAGCGCACCACGGTATAAGACGCACCCGGTAAATTTTAGAAGAAACATTATTTTTCCATATAATAGCCTCACCAGACTATAAATAATCATATTTTGTCTATTCTAGTTAAAACATTTTAAAATCGAGAAAACACTGTATTTTTCGGACTAAAGAGCGCACCACGGTATAAGACGCACCCGGTAAATTTTAGAAGAAACATTATTTTTCCATATATTAGCCGCTCCAGACTATAAATAATCATATTTTGTCTATTCTAGTTAAAACATTTTAAAATCGAGAAAACACTGTATTTTTCGGACTAAAGAGCGCACCAGGATATAAGACGCACCCGGTAAATTTTAGAAGAAACATTATTTTTCCATATATTAGCCTCACCAGACTATAAATAATCATATTTTGTCTATTCTAGTTAAAACATTTTAAAATCGAGAAAACACTGTATTTTTCGGACTAAAGAGCGCACCAGGATATAAGACGCACCCGGTAAATTTTAGAAGAAACATTATTTTTCCATATATTAGCCGCACCAGACTATAAATAATCATATTTTGTCTATTCTAGTTAAAACATTTTAAAATCGAGAAAACACTGTATTTTTCGGACTAAAGAGCGCACCACGGTATAAGACGCACCCGGTAAATTTTAGAAGAAACATTATTTTTGCATTTATTAGTCGCACCAGACTATAAATAATTATATTTTGTCTATTTTTGTTAAAAAATATTTAATATCGAGAAAACACTGTATTTTTCGGACTAAAGAGTGCACCACAAAGTAAGACACACCCACTAAACATTAGAAGAACAAATATTGTTCCATATATTAGCCGCACCAGACTATAAATAATCATATTTTGTCTATTTTTGTTAAAAAATATTTAAAATCGAGAAAACACTGTATTTTTCGGACTAAAGAGCGCACCAGGATATAAGACGCACCCGGTAAATTTTAGAAGAAACATTATTTTTCCATATATTAGCCTCACCCAGACTATAAATAATCATATTTTGTCTATTCTAGTTAAAACATTTTAAAATCGAGAAAACACTGTATTTTTCGGACTAAAGAGCGCACCACGGTATAAGACGCACCCGGTAAATTTTAGAAGAAACATTATTTTTCCATATATTAGCCTCACCAGACTATAAATAATCATATTTTGTCTATTCTAGTTAAAACATTTTAAAATCGAGAAAACACTGTATTTTTCGGACTAAAGAGCGCACCACGGTATAAGACGCACCCGGTAAATGTTAGAAGAAACATTATTTTTGCATATATTAGTCGCACCAGACTATAAATAATTATATTTTGTCTATTCTAGTTAAAACATTTTAAAATCGAGAAAACACTGTATTTTTCGGACTAAAGAGCGCACCACAAAATAAGACACACCCACTAAACATTAGAAGAACAAATATTGTTCCATATATTAGCCGCACCAGACTATAAATAATCATATTTTGTCTATTCTAGTTAAAACATTTTAAAATTGAGAAAACACTGTATTTTTCGGACTAAAGAGCGCACCACGATATAAGACGCACCCACTAAATTTTAGAAGAAACATTATTTTTGCATATATTAGTCGCACCAGACTATAAATAATTATATTTTGTCTATTTTTGTTAAAAAATATTTAAAATCGAGAAAACGCTGTATTTTTCGGACTAAAGAGTGCACCACAAAGTAAGACACACCCACTAAACATTAGAAGAACAAATATTGTTCCATATATTAGCCGCACCAGACTATAAATAATCATATTTTGTCTATTCTAGTTAAAACATTTTAAAATCGAGAAAACACTGTATTTTTCGGACTAAAGAGCGCACCACGGTATAAGACGCACCCGGTAAATTTTAGAAGAAACATTATTTTTGCATATATTAGTCGCACCAGACTATAAATAATTATATTTTGTCTATTCTAGTTAAAACATTTTAAAATCGAGAAAACACTGTATTTTTCGGACTAAAGAGCGCACCAGGATATAAGACGCACCCGGTAAATTTTAGAAGAAACATTATTTTTCCATATATTAGCCTCACCAGACTATAAATAATCATATTTTGTCTATTCTAGTTAAAACATTTTAAAATCGAGAAAACACTGTATTTTTCGGACTAAAGAGCGCACCACGGTATAAGACGCACCCGGTAAATTTTAGAAGAAACATTATTTTTGCATATATTAGTCGCACCAGACTATAAATAATTATATTTTGTCTATTTTTATTAAAAAATATTTAAAATCGAGAAAACGCTGTATTTTTCGGACTAAAGAGCGCACCACAAAATAAGACACACCCACTAAACATTAGAAGAACAAATATTTTTCCATATATTAGCCGCTCCAGACTATAAATAATCATATTTTGTCTATTCTAGTTAAAACATTTTAAAATCGAGAAAACACTGTATTTTTTGGACTAAAGAGCGCACCACGATATAAGACGCACCCGGTAAATTTTAGAAGAAACATTATTTTTGCATATATTAGTCGCACCAGACTATAAACAATTATATTTTGTCTATTTTTGTTAAAAAATATTTAAAATCGAGAAAACGCTGTATTTTTCGGACTAAAGAGCGCACCACAAAATAAGACACACCCACAACACTTTAGAAGAACAAATATTTTTCCATATATTAGCCGCTCCAGACTATAAATAATCATATTTTGTCTATTCTAGTTAAAACATTTTAAAATCGAGAAAACACTGTATTTTTCGGACTAAAGAGCGCACCACGGTATAAGATGCACCCACTAAATTTTAGAAGAAACATTATTTTTGCATATATTAGTCGCACCAGACTATAAATAATTATATTTTGTCTATTTTTGTTAAAAAATATTTAAAATCGAGAAAACACTGTATTTTTCGGACTAAAGAGCGCACCACAAAATAAGACACACCCACTAAACATTAGAAGAACAAATATTTTTCCATATATTAGCCGCTCCAGACTATAAATAATCATATTTTGTCTATTCTAGTTAAAACATTTTAAAATCGAGAAAACACTGTATTTTTTGGACTAAAGAGCACACCACGATATTAGACGCACCCACTAAATTTTAAAAGAAACATTATTTGTGCATATATTAGTCGCACCAGACTATAAATAATTATATTTTGTCTATTTTTGTTAAAAAATATTTAAAATCGAGAAAACGCTGTATTTTTCGGACTAAAGAGCGCACCACAAAATAAGACACACCCACAACACTTTAGAAGAACAAATATTGTTCCATATATTAGCCGCACCAGACTATAAATAATCATATTTTGTCTATTCTAGTTAAAACATTTTAAAATCGAGAAAACACTGTATTTTTCGGACTAAAGAGCGCACCACAAAATAAGACGCACCCGGTAAATTTTAGAAGAAACATTATTTTTCCATATATTAGCCTCACCAGACTATAAATAATCATATTTTGTCTATTCTAGTTAAAACATTTTAAAATCGAGAAAACACTGTATTTTTCGGACTAAAGAGCGCACCAGGATATAAGACGCACCCGGTAAATTTTAGAAGAAACATTATTTTTCCATATATTAGCCTCACCAGACTATAAATAATCATATTTTGTCTATTCTAGTTAAAACATTTTAAAATCGAGAAAACACTGTATTTTTCGGACTAAAGAGCGCACCACGGTATAAGACGCACCCGGTAAATTTTAGAAGAAACATTATTTTTGCATATATTAGTCGCACCAGACTATAAATAATTATATTTTGTCTATTCTAGTTAAAACATTTTAAAATCGAGAAAACACTGTATTTTTCGGACTAAAGAGCGCACCAGGATATAAGACGCACCCGGTAAATTTTAGAAGAAACATTATTTTTCCATATATTAGCCTCACCAGACTATAAATAATCATATTTTGTCTATTCTAGTTAAAACATTTTAAAATCGAGAAAACACTGTATTTTTCGGACTAAAGAGCGCACCACGGTATAAGATGCACCCACTAAATTTTAGAAGAAACATTATTTTTGCATATATTAGTCGCACCAGACTATAAATAATTATATTTTGTCTATTTTTGTTAAAAAATATTTAAAATCGAGAAAACACTGTATTTTTCGGACTAAAGAGTGCACCACAAAATAAGACACACCCACTAAACATTAGAAGAACAAATATTTTTCCATATATTAACCGTTCCAGACTATAAATAATCATATTTTGTCTATTCTAGTTAAAACATTTTAAAATCGAGAAAACACTGTATTTTTCGGACTAAAGAGCGCACCAGGATATAAGACGCACCCGGTAAATTTTAGAAGAAACATTATTTTTCCATATATTAGCCTCACCCAGACTATAAATAATCATATTTTGTCTATTCTAGTTAAAACATTTTAAAATCGAGAAAACACTGTATTTTTCGGACTAAAGAGCGCACCACGGTATAAGACGCACCCGGTAAATTTTAGAAGAAACATTATTTTTCCATATATTAGCCTCACCAGACTATAAATAATCATATTTTGTCTATTCTAGTTAAAACATTTTAAAATCGAGAAAACACTGTATTTTTCGGACTAAAGAGCGCACCACGGTATAAGACGCACCCGGTAAATTTTAGAAGAAACATTATTTTTGCATATATTAGTCGCACCAGACTATAAATAATTATATTTTGTCTATTCTAGTTAAAACATTTTAAAATCGAGAAAACACTGTATTTTTCGGACTAAAGAGCGCACCACGGTATAAGACGCACCCGGTAAATTTTAGAAGAAACATTATTTGTGCATATATTAGTCGCACCAGACTATAAATAATTATATTTTGTCTATTCTAGTTAAAACATTTTAAAATCGAGAAAACACTGTATTTTTCGGACTAAAGAGCGCACCAGGATATAAGACGCACCCGGTAAATTTTAGAAGAAACATTATTTTTCCATATATTAGCCTCACCAGACTATAAATAATCATATTTTGTCTATTCTAGTTAAAACATTTTAAAATCGAGAAAACACTGTATTTTTCGGACTAAAGAGCGCACCACGGTATAAGACGCACCCGGTAAATTTTAGAAGAAACATTATTTTTGCATATATTAGTCGCACCAGACTATAAATAATTATATTTTGTCTATTTTTGTTAAAAAATATTTAAAATCGAGAAAACACTGTATTTTTCGGACTAAAGAGCGCACCACAAAATAAGACACACCCACAACACTTTAGAAGAACAAATATTTTTCCATATATTAGCCGCTCCAGACTATAAATAATCATATTTTGTCTATTCTAGTTAAAACATTTTAAAATCGAGAAAACACTGTATTTTTCGGACTAAAGAGCGCACCACAAAATAAGACACACCCACTAAACATTAGAAGAACAAATATTTTTCCATATATTAGCCGCTCCAGACTATAAATAATCATATTTCGTCTATTCTAGTTAAAACATTTTAAAATCGAGAAAACACTGTATTTTTCGGACTAAAGAGCGCACCAGGATATAAGACGCACCCGGTAAATTTTAGAAGAAACATTATTTTTCCATATATTAGCCTCACCAGACTATAAATAATCATATTTTGTCTATTCTAGTTAAAACATTTTAAAATCGAGAAAACACTGTATTTTTCGGACTAAAGAGCGCACCAGGATATAAGACGCACCCGGTAAATTTTAGAAGAAACATTATTTTTCCATATATTAGCCTCACCAGACTATAAATAATCATATTTTGTCTATTCTAGTTAAAACATTTTAAAATCGAGAAAACACTGTATTTTTCGGACTAAAGAGTGCACCACAAAATAAGACACACCCACTAAACATTAGAAGAACAAATATTTTTCCATATATTAACCGTTCCAGACTATAAATAATCATATTTTGTCTATTCTAGTTAAAACATTTTAAAATCGAGAAAACACTGTATTTTTCGGACTAAAGAGCGCACCACAAAATAAGACACACCCACTAAACATTAGAAGAACAAATATTTTTCCATATATTAGCCGCTCCAGACTATAAATAATCATATTTCGTCTATTCTAGTTAAAACATTTTAAAATCGAGAAAACACTGTATTTTTCGGACTAAAGAGCGCACCAGGATATAAGACGCACCCGGTAAATTTTAGAAGAAACATTATTTTTGCATTTATTAGTCGCACCAGACTATAAATAATTATATTTTGTCTATTTTTGTTAAAAAATATTTAATATCGAGAAAACACTGTATTTTTCGGACTAAAGAGTGCACCACAAAGTAAGACACACCCACTAAACATTAGAAGAACAAATATTGTTCCATATATTAGCCGCACCAGACTATAAATAATCATATTTTGTCTATTTTTGTTAAAAAATATTTAAAATCGAGAAAACGCTGTATTTTTCGGACTAAAGAGCGCACCACAAAATAAGACACACCCACAACACTTTAGAAGAACAAATATTTTTCCATATATTAGCCGCTCCAGACTATAAATAATCATATTTTGTCTATTCTAGTTAAAACATTTTAAAATTGAGAAAACACTGTATTTTTGGGACTAAAGAGCGCACCAGGATATAAGACGCACCCACTAAATTTTAGAAGAAACATTATTTTTGCATATATTAGTCGCACCAGACTATAAATAATTATATTTTGTCTATTTTTGTTAAAAAATATTTAAAATCGAGAAAACACTGTATTTTTCGGACTAAAGAGCGCACCACAAAATAAGACACACCCACAACACTTTAGAAGAACAAATATTTTTCCATATATTAGCCGCTCCAGACTATAAATAATCATATTTTGTCTATTCTAGTTAAAACATTTTAAAATTGAGAAAACACTGTATTTTTGGGACTAAAGAGCGCACCAGGATATAAGACGCACCCACTAAATTTTAGAAGAAACATTATTTTTGCATATATTAGTCGCACCAGACTATAAATAATTATATTTTGTCTATTTTTGTTAAAAAATATTTAAAATCGAGAAAACACTGTATTTTTCGGACTAAAGAGCGCACCACAAAATAAGACACACCCACAACACTTTAGAAGAACAAATATTTTTCAAAATATTAGCCGCTCCAGACTATAAATAATCATATTTCGTCTATTCTAGTTAAAACATTTTAAAATCGAGAAAACACTGTATTTTTCGGACTAAAGAGCGCACCAGGATATAAGACGCACCCGGTAAATTTTAGAAGAAACATTATTTTTCCATATATTAGCCTCACCAGACTATAAATAATCATATTTTGTCTATTCTAGTTAAAACATTTTAAAATCGAGAAAACGCTGTATTTTTCGGACTAAAGAGCGCACCACGGTATAAGACGCACCCGGTAAATTTTAGAAGAAACATTATTTTTGCATATATTAGTCGCACCAGACTATAAATAATTATATTTTGTCTATTTTTGTTAAAAAATATTTAAAATCGAGAAAACACTGTATTTTTCGGACTAAAGAGCGCACCACAAAATAAGACACACCCACAACACTTTAGAAGAACAAATATTTTTCCATATATTAGCCGCTCCAGACTATAAATAATCATATTTTGTCTATTCTAGTTAAAACATTTTAAAATCGAGAAAACACTGTATTTTTCGGACTAAAGAGCGCACCACAAAATAAGACACACCCACTAAACATTAGAAGAACAAATATTTTTCCATATATTAGCCGCTCCAGACTATAAATAATCATATTTCGTCTATTCTAGTTAAAACATTTTAAAATCGAGAAAACACTGTATTTTTCGGACTAAAGAGCGCACCAGGATATAAGACGCACCCGGTAAATTTTAGAAGAAACATTATTTTTCCATATATTAGCCTCACCAGACTATAAATAATCATATTTTGTCTATTCTAGTTAAAACATTTTAAAATCGAGAAAACACTGTATTTTTGGGACTAAAGAGCGCACCACGGTATAAGACGCACCCGGTAAATTTTAAAAGAAACATTATTTTTGCATATATTAGTCGCACCAGACTATAAATAATTATATTTTGTCTATTTTTGTTAAAAAATATTTAAAATCGAGAAAACACTGTATTTTTCGGACTAAAGAGTGCACCACAAAATAAGACACACCCACAACACTTTAGAAGAACAAATATTTTTCCATATATTAGCCGCTCCAGACTATAAATAATCATATTTTGTCTATTCTAGTTAAAACATTTTAAAATCGAGAAAACACTGTATTTTTTGGACTAAAGAGCGCACCACGATATAAGACGCACCCACTAAATTTTAGAAGAAACATTATTTGTGCATATATTAGTCGCACCAGACTATAAATAATTATATTTTGTCTATTTTTGTTAAAAAATATTTAAAATCGAGAAAACACTGTATTTTTCGGACTAAAGAGCGCACCACAAAATAAGAATCACCCACAACACTTTAGAAGAACAAATATTGTTCCATATATTAGCCGCACTAGACTATAAATAATCATATTTCGTCTATTCTAGTTAAAACATTTTAAAATCGAGAAAACACTGTATTTTTCGGACTAAAGAGCGCACCACGGTATAAGACGCACCCGGTAAATTTTAGAAGAAACATTATTTTTGCATATATTAGTCGCACCAGACTATAAATAATTATATTTTGTCTATTCTAGTTAAAACATTTTAAAATCGAGAAAACACTGTATTTTTCGGACTAAAGAGCGCACCAGGATATAAGACGCACCCGGTAAATTTTAGAAGAAACATTATTTTTCCATATATTAGCCTCACCAGACTATAAATAATCATATTTTGTCTATTCTAGTTAAAACATTTTAAAATCGAGAAAACACTGTATTTTTCGGACTAAAGAGCGCACCACGGTATAAGACGCACCCGGTAAATTTTAGAAGAAGCATTATTTTTGCATTTATTAGTCGCACCAGACTATAAATAATCATATTTTGTCTATTCTAGTTAAAACATTTTAAAATCGAGAAAACACTGTATTTTTCGGACTAAAGAGCGCACCACGGTATAAGACGCACCCGGTAAATTTTAGAAGAAACATTATTTTTGCATATATTAGTCGCACCAGACTATAAATAATTATATTTTGACTATTTTTGTTAAAAAATATTTAAAATCGAGAAAACACTGTATTTTTCGGACTAAAGAGCGCACCACGGTATAAGACGCACCCGGTAAATTTTAGAAGAAACATTATTTTTGCATATATTAGTCGCACCAGACTATAAATAATCATATTTTGTCTATTCTAGTTAAAACATTTTAAAATCGAGAAAACACTGTATTTTTCGGACTAAAGAGCGCACCAGGATATAAGACGCACCCGGTAAATTTTAGAAGAAACATTATTTTTCCATATATTAGCCTCACCAGACTATAAATAATCATATTTTGTCTATTCTAGTTAAAACATTTTAAAATCGAGAAAACACTGTATTTTTCGGACTAAAGAGCGCACCACGGTATAAGACGCACCCGGTAAATTTTAGAAGAAACATTATTTTTCCATATATTAGCCTCACCAGACTATAAATAATCATATTTTGTCTATTCTAGTTAAAACATTTTAAAATCGAGAAAACACTGTATTTTTCGGACTAAAGAGCGCACCACGGTATAAGACGCACCCGGTAAATTTTAGAAGAAACATTATTTTTGCATATATTAGTCGCACCAGACTATAAATAATTATATTTTGTCTATTTTTGTTAAAAAATATTTAAAATCGAGAAAACACTGTATTTTTCGGACTAAAGAGCGCACCACAAAATAAGACACACCCACTAAACATTAGAAGAACAAATATTTTTCCATATATTAACCGTTCCAGACTATAAATAATCATATTTCGTCTATTCTAGTTAAAACATTTTAAAATCGAGAAAACACTGTATTTTTCGGACTAAAGAGCGCACCAGGATATAAGACGCACCCGGTAAATTTTAGAAGAAACATTATTTTTCCATATATTAGCCTCACCCAGACTATAAATAATCATATTTTGTCTATTCTAGTTAAAACATTTTAAAATCGAGAAAACACTGTATTTTCGGACTAAAGAGCGCACCACGGTATAAGACGCACCCGGTAAATTTTAGAAGAAACATTATTTTTGCATATATTAGTCGCACCAGACTATAAATAATTATATTTTGTCTATTTTTGTTAAAAAAAATTTAAAATCGAGAAAACGCTGTATTTTTCGGACTAAAGAGCGCACCACAAAATAAGACACACCCACTAAACATTAGCAGAACAAATATTTTTCCATATATTAACCGTTCCAGACTATAAATAATCATATTTTGTCTATTCTAGTTAAAACATTTTAAAATCGAGAAAACACTGTATTTTTCGGACTAAAGAGCGCACCAGGATATAAGACGCACCCGGTAAATTTTAGAAGAAACATTATTTTTCCATATATTAGCCTCACCAGACTATAAATAATCATATTTTGTCTATTCTAGTTAAAACATTTTAAAATCGAGAAAACACTGTATTTTCGGACTAAAGAGCGCACCACGGTATAAGACGCACCCGGTAAATTTTAGAAGAAACATTATTTTTGCATATATTAGTCGCACCAGACTATAAATAATCATATTTTGTCTATTCTAGTTAAAACATTTTAAAATCGAGAAAACACTGTATTTTTCGGACTAAAGAGCGCACCACGGTATAAGACGCACCCGGTAAATTTTAGAAGAAACATTATTTTTGCATATATTAGTCGCACCAGACTATAAACAATTATATTTTGTCTATTTTTGTTAAAAAATATTTAAAATCGAGAAAACACTGTATTTTTCGGACTAAAGAGCGCACCACAAAATAAGACACACCCACAACACTTTAGAAGAACAAATATTTTTCAAAATATTAGCCGCTCCAGACTATAAATAATCATATTTTGTCTATTCTAGTTAAAACATTTTAAAATCGAGAAAACACTGTATTTTTCGGACTAAAGAGCGCACCACGGTATAAGACGCACCCGGTAAATTTTAGAAGAAACATTATTTTTGCATATATTAGTCGCACCAGACTATAAATAATCATATTTTGTCTATTTTTGTTAAAAAATATTTAAAATCGAGAAAACACTGTATTTTTCGGACTAAAGAGCGCACCACAAAATAAGACACACCCACAACACTTTAGAAGAACAAATATTTTTCCATATATTAGCCGCTCCAGACTATAAATAATCATATTTTGTCTATTCTAGTTAAAACATTTTAAAATCGAGAAAACACTGTATTTTTCGGACTAAAGAGCGCACCACAAAATAAGACACACCCACTAAACATTAGAAGAACAAATATTTTTCCATATATTAGCCGCTCCAGACTATAAATAATCATATTTCGTCTATTCTAGTTAAAACATTTTAAAATCGAGAAAACACTGTATTTTTCGGACTAAAGAGCGCACCAGGATATAAGACGCACCCGGTAAATTTTAGAAGAAACATTATTTTTCCATATATTAGCCTCACCAGACTATAAATAATCATATTTTGTCTATTCTAGTTAAAACATTTTAAAATCGAGAAAACACTGTATTTTTCGGACTAAAGAGCGCACCAGGATATAAGACGCACCCGGTAAATTTTAGAAGAAACATTATTTTTGCATATATTAGTCGCACCAGACTATAAATAATTATATTTTGTCTATTTTTGTTAAAAAATATTTAAAATCGAGAAAACACTGTATTTTTCGGACTAAAGAGCGCACCACGGTATAAGACGCACCCGGTAAATTTTAGAAGAAACATTATTTTTGCATATATTAGTCGCACCAGACTATAAATAATCATATTTTGTCTATTCTAGTTAAAACATTTTAAAATCGAGAAAACACTGTATTTTTCGGACTAAAGAGCGCACCACGGTATAAGACGCACCCGGTAAATTTTAGAAGAAACATTATTTTTCCATATATTAGCCTCACCAGACTATAAATAATCATATTTTGTCTATTCTAGTTAAAACATTTTAAAATCGAGAAAACACTGTATTTTTCGGACTAAAGAGCGCACCACGGTATAAGACGCACCCGGTAAATTTTAGAAGAAACATTATTTTTGCATATATTAGTCGCACCAGACTATAAATAATTATATTTTGTCTATTTTTGTTAAAAAAAATTTAAAATCGAGAAAACACTGTATTTTTCGGACTAAAGAGCGCACCACAAAATAAGACACACCCACTAAACATTAGAAGAACAAATATTTTTCCATATATTAGCCGTTCCAGACTATAAATAATCATATTTTGTCTATTCTAGTTAAAACATTTTAAAATCGAGAAAACACTGTATTTTTCGGACTAAAGAGCGCACCACGATATAAGACGCACCCGGTAAATTTTAGAAGAAACATTATTTTTCCATATATTAGCCTCACCAGACTATAAATAATCATATTTTGTCTATTCTAGTTAAAACATTTTAAAATCAAGAAAACACTGTATTTTTCGGACTAAAGAGCGCACCACGGTATAAGACGCACCCGGTAAATTTTAGAAGAAACATTATTTTTGCATATATTAGTCGCACCAGACTATAAATAATTATATTTTGTCTATTTTTGTTAAAAAATATTTAAAATCGAGAAAACGCTGTATTTTTCGGACTAAAGAGCGCACCACAAAATAAGACACACCCACTAAACATTAGAAGCAGGGGCGCCGCTAGGGATTTTGGGCCCCATGAAAATAATCTTTACAGGGCCCCCAACACAGTGTCATTATTTTTTCTGTATTATAATTTCATCATCATTAGGGGCCTCTCTGGGCCCCCCTCCATCATGGGCCCCTAGAATCCGTCTCCTTTACCCCCCCTTTTCGGCGCCCCTGCTCCCGGGGTCGATTAAAAACATAATGTACAGGCCAATTAATGATTATTGGTAAAAGGGGCCAGTTATTATATCAATCAAAAGTTCAAAAAAATCAAATGTGAGATGTGATCTTTTCTTAGACATGATAAAGTCTGGGGATTTTTTTTCCATTGTAACAGTCAACGCTTAAAATGTCCTTCCAGGTCGTTTTCCATGCGGGACCGAGGCAACGTGGCGTCTCTGATCATGACCGCCCTGCAGGGGGAGATGGAGTACGCCACAGGAGTCCTCAAACAACTTCTGTCTGACCTGATCGAAAGGAACTTGGAGAGTAAAAATCATCCCAAGCTGCTTCTCAGGAGGTGAGAAATGAGATTTGATTGACCCTGAGTGGCTTTTCTGTATGATGCCTTTTAACCTGGTGGCATATTTATGTACATTAATATTGAAATATCATTTTATTCATCATTTGTGTGATTGTTCTGCCACACAGGTGTATTTGTGTGCACAACACAGCTCACAAATATTGTTCAAAATGTTTGTTCTCTCAACACAAGCTCTTCATTATTATTAGGGACCGCAATGTCCCTTTGGGACAGAGGACCCTATTGTATTTCGTGCGTTTTATTATTAGGGACCGCAATGTCCCTTTGGGACAGAGGACCCTATTGTATTTTGTGCGTTTTATTATTATTATTATTCCGCCGCCTTTTTGAGCTGTAATTTGACCCCCTTAACATGCTTCAAAACTCACCATATTTGACACACACATCACAAAATTGCGCTCTAGCGCCCCCTAGGGAAAACACAGACAAAACTGCTTGTAACTTCCAGTAGAAATGTCGTAGAGACATGAAACAACAACCTCTATGTAGGTCTGACTTAGACCTAGATTCCATACATTGACAGCCTTAGGTAAGAATCAACAGAAAGTTGGCAATTCCCCCTTCAAAACAAACGTTTAGTAAAAACCGTCACTTTTGCCTCTTTGAGCTGTAATTTGACCCCCTTAACATGCTTTAAAACTCACCAAACTGGACACACACATCAGGACTGGCAAAAATTGCGATCTAATAAAAAACCCAACCCCAAAACTCAAAATTGCGCTCTAGCGTCCCGTAGGAAGGAAACACAGAAAACAACTGCTCCTAGGAAGAAAACTCAGACAAAACTGCCTGTAACTTCCAGTAGGAATGTCTTAGAGACATGAAACAACAACCTCTATGTAGGTCTGACTTAGACCTAGATTTCATACATTGACAGCCTTAGGTAAGAATCAACAGAAAGTTGGCAATTCCCCCTTCAAAACAAACGTTTAGTAAAAACCGTCACTTTTGCCTCTTTGAGCTGTAATTTGACCCCCTTAACATGCTTTAAAACTCACCAAACTGGACACACACATCAGGACTGGCAAAAATTGCGATCTAATAAAAAACCCAACCCCAAAACTCAAAATTGCGCTCTAGCGTCCCGTAGGAAGGAAACACAGAAAACAACTGCTCCTAGGAAGAAAACTCAGACAAAACTGCCTGTAACTTCCAGTAGGAATGTCTTAGAGACATGAAACAACAACCTCTATGTAGGTCTGACTTAGACCTAGATTTCATACATTGACAGCCTTAGGTAAGAATCAACAGAAAGTTGGCAATTCCCCCTTCAAAACAAACGTTTAGTAAAAACCGTCACTTTTGCCTCTTTGAGCTGTAATTTGACCCCCTTAACATGCTTTAAAACTCACCAAACTGGACACACACATCAGGACTGGCAAAAATTGCGATCTAATACAAAACCCAACCCCAAAACTCAAAATTGCGCTCTAGCGTCCCGTAGGAAGGAAACACAGACACAACTGCTCCTAGGAAGAAAACTCAGACAAAACTGCCTGTAACTTCCAGTAGGAATGTCGTAGAGACATGAAACAACAACCTCTATGTAGGTCTGACTTAGACCTAGATTTCATACATTGACAGCCTTAGGTAAGAATCAACAGAAAGTTGGCAATTCCCCCTTCAAAACAAACGTTTAGTAAAAACCGTCACTTTTGCCTCTTTGAGCTGTAATTTGACCCCCTTAACATGCTTTAAAACTCACCAAACTGGACACACACATCAGGACTGGCAAAAATTGCGATCTAATAAAAAACCCAACCCCAAAACTCAAAATTGCGGTCTAGCGTCCCGTAGGAAGAAAACACAGACACAACTGCTCCTAGGAAGAAAACTCAGACAAAACTGCCTGTAACTTCCAGTAGGAATGTCTTAGAGACATGAAACAACAACCTCTATGTAGGTCTCACTTAGACCTACATTTCATTCATTGACCCCCAGCAAAAATCAGCAGGAAGTTTGCAATTCCCCCTTCAAAACAAAAGTTTTGTAAAAACCGGTCACCTTTATTCTAACATTATCTCCTCTGAGCGCGTTTGTCGTGTCAGCTTCAAACTAGCACAGGAGAGAGATTGAACCCTTCTGATTAAAAGTTGACCAAAGAGTTTTAATTACTGCTCTGGTTTGGATTTTATGTGCGTCAAAGTCGGTCCCGTCCTACGCTGCTTGCAGCTTTAATTTGTTTTTGCATTTTCAATTCAAAATGACATTTATGATGCATACACTATAAATATGCAGTATAAAAAACAATAATAATAAAAACTGCAGGGGTGCATGTGGTTGTCGACGTCCATTATATGACGTTAAATGATATTGCTTGTAGGACTCATAATTAATAATAATAATAATAATAGATTTTATTTGTAAAAAGCACTTTACATTGAGCAAACAACCTCAAAGTGCTACAGTGTATGAAAACATTTTTTTTTTAAAAAGAAGGGTTTTTGAGCCTTTTTTAAAAGCAACTACAGTCTGTGGTGCCCTGAGGTGGTCAGGGAGAGCGTTCCACAGACTGGGAGCGGACTCTTTTCTATATTCTTCTCTATATAAAAGCACACACACAAAAAATATAAAACAATCACGGTTTTTGTGGGAATTTTGACTTAATTTTTTTAATTTTCCTAATACAGAACGGAGTCGGTTGCTGAGAAAATGCTGACCAACTGGTTCACGTTCCTCTTGTATAAGTTCCTCAAGGTAAGACCAACGAGTTGTGTAAGACATGTTCTTATGTTATCGGTGGTGCTGTCAAACAATGATTTTCTTTTAAACACAAACAATCGTACTTTTGAAAATGAGTGATTCGCATAATAACATACTCGCCAACCCTCCCGGATTTTCCGGGAGACTCCCGAAATCCAGCGCCTCTCCCGAAAACCTCCCGGGACAAATTTTCTCCCGAAAATCTCCCGAAATTCAGGCGGACTCAGGTCCTCCACAATATAAAAAAACGTACCTGCCCAATCACGTTATAACTATAGAATGATGGAGGGCGAGTTCTTGGTTTCTTATGTGGGTTTATAGTTAGGCAGTTTCATTAACGTCCTCCTAGCGTGGCAACAACACACAACAACAGCAGTCACTTTTTTTGTATACCGTAAAGCAGTTCGTCAGCCGTAAACAGCAATGTTGTGACACTCTTAAACAGGACAATACTGCCATCTAGTGCATTTGATGAGAGCACTTTTGTGCGTGCCACACAGCAATGCATCATCAGAGAGGGTGTCCAGCATGGTTCGAAAAATAGTGACAGAGAATAGAACAAGGATGGACAATTCAACCCTTAACTCAACAATGAGTAGATGAGTGTTATGTGTGTGTATATGTGTAAATAAATGAACACTGAAATTCAAGTATTTATTTTATATATATATATATATATATATATATTTATATAATAATATATATATATATATATATATATACATATATAATAAAATATATATATATATATATATATAGCTAGATATCACTGAACGTCATGTATTTCTTATATATATATATATATATATATATATATATATATATATATATATATATATATATATATATATATGTCTTAATAAGGTTATCCAAAAAATAGTGCTCGATACCGTAGTAGAGCGCAATATATGTATGTGTGGGAAAAAAAAATCACAAGACTATTTCATCTCTACAGGCCTGTTTCATGAGGGGGGGTTCCCTCAATCATCAGGAGATTTTCTCCTGATGATTGAGGGAACCCCCCCTCATGAAACAGGCCTGTAGAGATGAAATAGTCTTGTGATTTTTTTTCCCACACATACATATATATATATATATATATATATATATATATATTACTCCTCCCCTTTTAGCCACGCCCCCAACCACGCCCCCGTCCCACCCCCACCCCTACCCCCCGAAATCGGAGGTCTCAAGGTTGGCAAGTATGCATAATAATCAATCACATTTTGACACAAATGCAACTTTATTGTGAGATCATTATCATTTTTTTTTTATGTTTAACTTGAATCTACATCATTTATTTGCGCAGAACTTACCTGGAGTCTAGTCAGGGTGTATTTGGAAGTGTAATTTGCCAGCAAGCACACATCAGTCCGAGTCTCACTCATCTTTGCATTGAACTCTTTAATGAGCGTATAACACTGCGCTTCTCGATTATTTTCTGTTACGCCACACCCCCAGGAAGAAGAAATTATATTACAATATTTAAGAATATTTCTATAGAATTCTTTTATTTAATAACTAAGTAGTTGTATGGTTTGTATTTTGTACTTTTACTGTAACAAACATGAACTGAACTGGATGCCATATCCATCCATCCATCCATCCATCCATCCATCTTCTTCCGCTTATTAGAGGTTGGGTCGCGGGGGCAGCAGCCTAAGCAGGGAAGCCCAGACTTCCCTCTCCCCAGCCACTTCGTCCAGCTCCTCCCGGGGGATCCCGAGGTGTTCCCAGGCCAGCCGGGAGACATAGTCTTCCCAACGTGTCCTGGGTCTTTCCCGCGGCCTCCTACCGGTCGGACGTGCCCTAAACACCTCCCTAGGGAGGCGTTCGGGTGGCAGATGCCCGAACCACCTCATCTGGCTCCTCTCCATGTGGAGGAGCAGCGGCTTTACTTTGAGCTCCCCCCGGATGACAGAGCTTCTCACCCTATCTCTCAGGGAGAGACCCGCCACCCGGCGGAGGAAACTCATTTCGGCCGCTTGTACCCGTGATCTTGTCCTTTGGGTCATAACCCAAAGCTCATGACCATAGGTGAGGATGGGAACGTAGATCGACCGGTAAATTGAGAGCTTTGCCTTCCGGCTCAACTCCTTCTTCACCACAACGGATCGATACAGCGTCCGCATTACTGAAGACGCCGCACCGATCCGCCTGTCGATCTCACGATCCACTCTTCCCTCACTCGTGAACAAGACTCAGAGGTACTTGAACTCCTCCACTTGGGGCAAGATCTCCTCCCCAACCCGGAGATGGCACTCCACCCTTTTCCGGGCGAGAACCATGGACTCGGACTTGGAGGTGCTGATTCTCATCCCAGTCGCTTCACACTCGGCTGCGAACCGATCCAGCGAGAGCTGAAGATCCTGGCCAGATGAAGCCATCAGGACCACATCATCTGCAAAAAGCAGACACCTAATCCTGCAGCCACCAAACCGGATCCCCTCAACGCCTTGACTGCGCCTAGAAATTCTGTCCATAAAAGTTATGAACAGAATCGGTGACAAAGGGCAGCCTTGGCAGAGTCCAACCCTCACTGGAAACGTGTCCGACTTACTGCCGGCAATGCGGACCAAGCTCTGGCACTGATCATACAGGGAGCGGACTGCCACAATCAGACAGTCCGATACCCCATACTCTCTGAGCACTCCCCACAGGACTTCCCAAAGGACACGGTCGAATGCCTTCTCCAAGTCCACAAAGCACATGTAGACTGGTTGGGCAAACTCCCATGCACCTTCAAGGACCCTGCCCAGATTATAGAGCTGGTCCACAGTTCCACGACCAGGACGAAAACCACACTGTTCCTCCTGAATCCGAGGTTCGACTATCCGGCGTAGCCTCCTCTCCAGTACACCTGAATAGACCTTACCGGGAAGGCTGAGGAGTGTGATCCCACGATAGTTAGAACACACCCTCCGGTTCCCCTTCTTAAAGAGAGGAACCACCACCCCGGTCTGCCAATCCAGAGGTACCGTCCCCGATGTCCACGCGATGCCATACTGTTAACTTATTAGCGAATTACCTGCTGGCAGTTTGCAGTTTTTTAATGATTCATCCTAAAGAATCATTAAAACTGTTCACACAAAAGCTAATCAACTCCGTGGTTTGCATTGTGTCCCCTGACTGTACCGGGAAATTAACCCAACCGTGACTTTAAAGACTTAATCGGTACGTGCTGCGCCATCTACGCTGTAACTGCATTCTGGTTGAAGAGCAAACACCTCCAGACGGACAAGAGCGGTCACACATTAAAGTAACACATGTGACTGTGACGTTATTCACGGCCATTACTGTTGTCTTTGTGACTAATGTCACACTAGGCAGCGTGAAATAGGAGGAGGACTGGTGCATCATGGGTAGGACCAGGTTGCACATAAACTTGGAGAAAAAGTCCTACTATTGAGGGTGATATGAGTTGAAATGTCATATTTCTTGAATCGTCAAAGGTCAACAAATGACTTCCCCATGAAGGTAGGGTTGGGCGATATATGGAATATACTCCATATATCGCGGGTTTGTCTCTGTGATGTATAGAAAATTACTATTTGGTGATATTGCTTTTAGCTGCGGGCATTACACTACATGCTCTTCTCACTCTTTCTTGTCTCTCCTTCTAGAGCTGGGCGATATGACCTTTTTTTAATATCTCGATAATTTTAGACCATGTCACGATACACCATATATACAGGTAAAAGCCAGTAAATTAGAATATTTTGAAAAACTTGATTTATTTCAGTAATTGCATTCAAAAGGTGTAACTTGTACATTATATTTATTCATTGCACACAGACTGATGCATTCAAATGTTTATTTCATTTAATTTTGATGATTTGAAGTGGCAACAAATGAAAATCCAAAATTCCGTGTGTCACAAAATTAGAATATTACTTAAGGCTAATACAAAAAAGGGATTTTTAGAAATGTTGGCCAACTGAAAAGTATGAAAATGAAAAATATGAGCATGTACAATACTCAATACTTGGTTGGAGCTCCTTTTGCCTCAATTACTGCGTTAATGCGGCGTGGCATGGAGTCGATGAGTTTCTGGCACTGCTCAGGTGTTATGAGAGCCCAGGTTGCTCTGATAGTGGCCTTCAACTCTTCTGCGTTTTTGGGTCTGGCATTCTGCATCTTCCTTTTCACAATACCCCACAGATTTTCTATGGGGCTAAGGTCAGGGGAGTTGGCGGGCCAATTTAGAACAGAAATACCATAGTCCATAAACCAGGCACGGGTAGATTTTGCGCTGTGTGCAGGCGTCAAGTCCTGTTGGAACTTGAAATCTCCATCTCCATAGAGCAGGTCAGCAGCAGGAAGCATGAAGTGCTCTAAAACTTGCTGGTAGACGGCTGCGTTGACCCTGGATCTCAGGAAACAGAGTAGACCGACACCAGCAGATGACATGGCACCCCAAACCATCACCCAACCATGCAAATTTTGCATTTCCTTTGGAAATCGAGGTCCCAGAGTCTGGAGGAAGACAGGAGAGGCACAGGATCCACGTTGCCTGAAGTCTAGTGTAAAGTTTCCACCATCAGTGATGGTTTGGGGTGCCATGTCATCTGCTGGTGTCGGTCCACTCTGTTTCCTGAGATCCAGGGTCAACGCAGCCGTCTACCAGCAAGTTTTAGAGCACTTCATGCTTCCTGCTGCTGACCTGCTCTATGGAGATGGAGATTTCAAGTTCTAACAGGACTTGGCGCCTGCACACAGCGCAAAATCTACCCGTGCCTGGTTTACAGACCATGGTATTTCTCTTCTAAATTGGCCCGCCAACTCCCCTGACCTTAGCCCCATAGAAAATCTGTGGGGTATTGTGAAAAGGAAGATGCAGAATGCCAGACCCAAAAACGCAGAAGAGTTGAAGGCCACTATCAGAGCAACCTGGGCTCTCATAACACCTGAGCAGTGCCAGAAACTCATCGACTCCATGCCACGCCGCATTAACGCAGTAATTGAGGCAAAAGGAGCTCCAACCAAGTATTGAGTATTGTACATGCTCATATTTTTCATTTTCATACTTTTCAGTTGGCCAACATTTCTAAAAATCCCTTTTTTGTATTAGCCTTAAGTAATATTCTAATTTTGTGACACACGGAATTTTGGATTTTCATTTGTTGCCACTTCAAATCATCAAAATTAAATGAAATAAACATTTGAATGCATCAGTCTGTGTGCAATGAATAAATATAATGTACAAGTTACACCTTTTGAATGCAATTACTGAAATAAATCAAGTTTTTCAAAATATTCTAATTTACTGGCTTTTACCTGTATGTGGATATTTTGCCTTAGCCTTGAATGAACACTTGATGCATATAATCACAGCAGTATGATGATTCTATGTGTCTACATTCAAACATTCTTCTTCATACTGCATTAAAGGGGAACATTATCACAATTTCAGAATGGTTAAAACCATTAAAAATCAGTTCCCAGTGGCTTATTATATTTTTCGAAGTTTTTTTCAAAATTTTACCCATCACGCAATATCCCTAAAAAAAAGCTTCAAAGTGCCTGATTTTAACCACCCGTCCATTTTCCTGTGACGTCACATAGTGAAGCCAACACAAACAAACATGGCGGAAAGAACAGCGAGCTATAGCGACATTAGCTCGGATTCAGACTCGGATTTCAGCGGCTTAAGCGATTCAACAGATTACGCATGTATTGAAACGGATGGTTGTAGTGTGGAGGCAGGTAGCGAAAACGAAATTGAAGAAGAAACGGAAGCTATTGAGCCTTATCGGTTTGAACCGTATGCAAGCGAAACCGACGAAAACGACACGACAGCCAGCGACACGGGAGAAAGCGAGGACGAATTCGGCGATCGCCTCCTAACCAACGATTGGTATGTGTTTGTTTGGCATTAAAGGAAACTAACAACTATGAACTAGGTTTACAGCATATGAAATACATTTGGCAACAACATGCACTTTGAGAGTGCAGGCAGCCCAATTGTCATCAATTAATATATTCTGTAGACATACCCTCATCCGCTATCTTTTCCTGAAAGCTGATCTGTCCAGTTTTGGAATTGATGTCAGCAGGCCAAGGAAGCTAGGGTCGATAGCTCGCTCGTCTGCGGGAACAAACTGCCGCCATTGCTTGCCGTGCCACCGAGGCCCTTTGTCCCTGAATTGCTCACACACTCCGGCAGATTCAATGGGGGTCTGGCGGCAGATTTCTTTGACTTTATCGTTGGAAATGCATCTGCTTTGAGTGTCGCAGGATATCCACACATTCTTGCCATCTCTGTCGTAGCATAGCTTTCGTCGGTAAAGTGTGCGGAACAAACGTCCAATTTCTTGCCACTTTGGCATCTTTGGGCCACTGGTGCAACTTGAATCCGTCCCTGTTCGTGTTGTTACACCCTCCGACAACACACCGACGAGGCATGATGTCTCCAAGGTACGGAAAACAGTCGAAAAAACGGAAAATAACAGAGCTGATTTGACTCGGTGTTTGAGAAAATGGCGGATTGCTTCCTGATGTGACGTCATCGCTATATTAGAAAGGCGTTTAATTCGCCAAAATTCACCCATTTAGAGTTCGGAAATCGGTTAAAAAAAGATATGGTCTTTTTTCTGCAACATCAAGGTATATATTGACGCTTACATAGGTCTGGTGATAATGTTCCCCTTTAATATATGCTACTTTTAAACTTTCATGCAGAGAGGGAAATCACAACTACCGTATTTTTCAGAGTATAAGTCGCACCGGAGTATAAGTCGCACCGGCCGAAAATGCATAATAAAGAAGGAAAAAAACATATATAAGTCGCATTGGAGTATAAGTCGCATTTTTTGGGGGAAATGTATTTGATAAAAGCCAACAGCAAGAATAGACATTTGAAAGGCAATTTAAAATAAATAAAGAATAAAGAATGTATGTTATATGAGGCATAAATAACCAACTGGTATGTTAACGTAACATATTATGGTAAGAGTCATTCAAATAACTATAACATATAGAACATGCTATACGTTTACCAAACAATCTGTCACTCCTAATCACTAAATCCCATGAAATCTTATACGTCTAGTCTCTTACGTGAATGAGATCAATATTATTATTTGATATTTTACGCTAATGTGTTCATCATTTCACACATAAGCCGCTCCTGAGTATAAGTCGCACCCCCGGCCAAACTATGAAAAAAACTGCAACTTATAGTCCGAAAAATACGGTAAGTCAATTTAAGCAAAAGTGTATTTATTAAACAGTTATTAAGCATTCATGTCATTTCCAAAACGGAAAGTGCAAGATTGTCAGAGACATTTTAAAACAAGCTATTAGTGCACTTTGATGTCACTAAGATGACAAATCAAAACAACACTAAATTAAAGTGCACTTTTTGTACAGAACGCCACTACAATAGTTGAAAACAAATAAAGTGCACTTTTGTGCATGATGTCACACAAGATATTTCAATAAAAATGAGCTGCATAATAGGAAATCAAATAGTGTATGTCCTTCGCTATGTGGTAGGTTCCTGCGGACGTTATCTCCTTCTGTTGTTGACTAGTTTTTTTATACGGTGTTGATGTGGAAATGGTTGCCTCTGCATTTTGTTGGTGTGGCACTGAACGGAGATGTTGACATGCGGAGTTTCAAACACTCTTCATTCTCTAGCGGGTGACTTTTCAAATGAACGCTTTTGCCCCACACTTGACATATTACGGTTGTCTGTTCAACATCTTCCCGCTTCAAGCCAAACCACCGCCCCCTGCTGTTTTTTCTTGGAAATGAATTCTTCCTTCATTTGTTACCAGATTCGCACCTTCTTTCTCTCGTATTACCACTCGCACCACAGCTAACGTTACCCATGCCGCTACCTCTCTGCTCCGCGAGGGCGTATACGTATTGATTGATTGATTGATTGATTGATTGAGACTTTTATAAGTAGGTTGCACAGTGAAGTACATATTCCGTACAATTGACCACTAAATGGTAACACCCCAATACGTTTTTCAACTTGTTTAAGTCGGGGTGATTCATGATACAGATATATACTATCATATACAGTATACTATCATCATAATACAGTCATCACACAAGATAATCATCAGGGTGTATACATTGAATTATTTACATTATTTACAATTCGGGGTGTGGGGGGCGGGGGGTTAGGTTTGGTTGTTATCATCAGTCATCAACAATTGAGAACAGAGAAATGGATATTGAAACAGTGTAGGTCTGACTTGGTAGGATATGTACAGCAAGTAGTGGACATAGAGAGAGAGAGAGATCAGAAGGCATAAGAAATACATTTGATTATTAACAATCCAGGGAGGGTGTTAGTTTAGGGTTGAAGTTGCCTGGAGGTGTACTTTTATTGCGGTTTTGAAGGAGGATAGAGATGCCCTTTCTTTTATACCTGTTGGGAGTGCATTCCACATTGATGTGGCATAGAAAGAGAATAAGTTAAGACCTTTGTTAGATCGGAATCTGGGTTTAACGTGGTTAGTGGAGCTCCCCCTGGTGTTGTGGTTAAGGAAGTAGTTTGACATGTACTTCGGTATCAGGGAGGTGTAGCGGATTTTATAGACCAGGCTCAGTGCAAGTTGTTTTACTCCGTCCTCCACGCTGAGCCAGCCCACTTTGGAGAAGTGGGTAGGAGTGAGGTGTGATCTGGGGTGGAGGTCTAGAAGTAATCTGACTAGCTTGTTCTGGGATGTTTGGAGTCTAGATTTGAGGGTTTTGGAGGTGCTAGGGTACCAGGAGGTGCATGCGTAATCGAAAAAGTGTTGAACGAGAGTTCCCGCTAGAATCTTCATGGTGCTTTTGTTGACCAGAGAGGAGATTCTATAGAGAAATCTTCTTCGTTGGTTCACCTTTTTGATTACCTTGGTTGCCATTTTATCACAGGAAAGATTAGCCTCTAGAATGGAGCCTAGGTAGGTGACCTCATCCTTCCTGGTGATTACAATGTCACCCACTTTTATAGTGAAGTCATTGACTTTCTTAAGGTTGATGTGGGACCCAAACAGGATGGATTCTGTTTTACCCAAGTGTATGGATACCGTATGTGACGTATGTAAGAAGGTGCGCTTGTTTTAAGTCTCTGTGAGAAGGAGAGACAAGAAAGAGTGATAAAAGCCAGTAGTGTAATGCCCGCAGCTAAAAACAACTATGTGAGAACGTACACTCCAATATCACCATATAGTCATTTTTTATATCGCACAGAGACAAACCCGCGATATATCGAGTATATCGATATATCGCCCAGCCCTATCTGCTTCTCACAGAGTTTGATTGATTGATTGAGACTTTTATTAGTAGGTTGCACAGTACAGTACATATTCCGTACAATTGACCACTAAATGGTAACACCCCAATAAGTTGGGGAGGAGATCTTACCCCAAGTGGAGGAGTTCAAGTACCTCGGAGTCTTGTTCACGAGTGAGGGAAGAGTGGATCGTGAGATCGACAGGCGGATCGGTGCGGCGTCTTCAGTAATGCGGACGCTGTATCGATCCGTTGTGGTGAAGAAGGAGCTGAGCCGGAAGGCAAAGCTCTCAATTTACCGGTCGATCTACGTTCCCATCCTCACCTATGGTCATGAGCTTTGGGTTATGACCGAAAGGACAAGATCACGGGTACAAGCGGCCGAAATGAGTTTCCTCCGCCGGGTGGCGGGCCTCTCCCTTAGAGATAGGGTGAGAAGCTCTGCCATCCGGGAGGAGCTCAAAGTAAAGCCGCTGCTCCTCCACATGGAGAGGAGCCAGATGAGGTGGTTCGGGCATCTGGTCAGGATGCCCTAAACACCTCCCTAGGGAGGTGTTTAGGGCACGTCCGACCGGTAGGAGGCCGCGGGGAAGACCCAGGACACGTTGGGAAGACTATGTCTCCCGGCTGGCCTGGGAACGCCTCGGGGTCCGACAGGAAGAGCTGGACGAAGTGGCTGGTGAGAGGGAAGTCTGGGCTTCCCTGCTTAGGCTGCTGCCCCCGCGACCCGACCTCGGATAAGCGGAAGAAGATGGATGGATGGATGGATGGATATACTATCATCATAATACAGTCATCACACAACATAATCATCAGAGTACATACATTGAATTATTTACATTATTTACAATATTTACAGAGACATAAAACAAGCGCACCTTCTTACATACGTCACATATCCAACGTCATACGCCCTCGCCGAGCAGAGAGGTAGCGGTATGGGTAAAGTTAGCTGTGATGCTAGCGGAGTGGTGTGAGTGGTAATACGAGAGAAAGAAGGTGCCAATCTGGTAAGAAATGAAGGAAGAATTAATTCCCAAGAAAAACAGCAGGGGGTCCATTGTCTGGCAGTGGTTTGGCTTCAAGCGGGAAGATGTTGAACAGACAACCGTAATATGTCAAGTATGCGACAAAGAGTAGCAGCTCTACTAATGTAGCATGATTTGAAAAGTCACCCGCCAGAGAATGAAGAGTGCTTGAAACTCCGCATCTCAACATCTCCGTTCGATGCCACACCAACAAAATACCCAAGCAACCATTTCCACATCCGCAGGAACCTACCACATAGTGAAAGACATACACTATTTGATTTCCTATTATGCAGCTCATTTTTATTTGACACTTATTGAAATATCTTGTGTGACATCATGCACAAAAGTGCACTTTATTTGTTTTTAAAGGGGAACATTATCACCAGACCTATGTAAGCGTCAATATATACCTTGATGTTGCAGAAAAAAAGACCATATATTTTTTTAGCCGATTTCCGAACTCTAAATGGGTGAATTTTGGCGAATTAAACGCCTTTCTATTATTCGCTCTCGGAATTATGACGTCACTATGACGGAATGAATTTCTCAAACACATTACAAACACCGAGTCAAATCAGCTCTGTTATTTGCCGTTTTTTCGACTGTTTTCCGTACCTTGGAGACATCATGCCTCGTCGGTGTGTTGTCGGAGGGTGTAACAACACGAACAGGGACGGATTCAAGTTGCACCAGTGGCCCAAAGATGCCAAAGTGGCAAGAAATTGGACGTTTGTTCCGCACACTTTACCGACGAAAGCTATGCTACGACAGAGATGGCAAGAATGTGTGGATATCCTGCGACACTCAAAGCAGATGCATTTCCAACCATAAAGTCAAAGAAATCTGCCACCAGACCCCCATTGAATCTGCCGGAGTGTGTGAGCAATTCAGGGACAAAGGACCTCGGTAGCACGGCAAGCAATGGCGGCAGTTTGTTCCCGCAGACGAGCGAGCTAAACCCCCTATCGACCCTAGCTTCCCTGGCCTGCTGACATCAACTCCAAAACTGGACAGATCAGCTTTCAGGAAAAGAGAGCGGATGAGGGTATGTCTACAGAATATATTAATTGATGAAAACTGGGCTGTCTGCACTCTCAAAGTGCATGTTGTTGCCAAATGTATTTCATATGCTGTAAACCTAGTTCATAGTTGTTAGTTTCCTTTAATGCCAAACAAACACATACCAATCGTTGGTTAGAAGGCGATCGCCGAATTTGTCCTTGCTTTCTCCCGTGTCGCTGGCTGTCGTGTCGTTTTCGTCGGTTTCGCTTGCATACGGTTCAAACCGATATGGCTCAATAGCTTCAAGTTTCTTCTTCAATTTGGTTTTCGCTACCTGCCTCCACATTACAACCATCCGTTTCAATACATGCGTAATCTGTTGAATCGCTTAAGCCGCTGAAATCCGAGTCTGAATCCGAGCTAATGTCGCTATAGCTTGCTGTTCTATCCGCCATGTTTGTTTGTGTTGGCTTCACTATGTGACGTCACAGGAAAATGGACGGGTGTATATAACGATGGTTAAAATCAGGCACTTTGAAGCTTTTTTTAGGGATATTGCGTGATGGGTAACATTTTGAAAAAAACTTCGAAAAATATAATAAGCCACTGGGAACTGATTTTTAATGGTTTTAACCATTCTGAAATTGTGATAATGTTCCCCTTTAACTATCGTAGTGGTATTCTGTACATAAAGTGCACTTTAATTTAGTGTTGTTTTGATATGTCATCTTAGTGACATGCACAAAAGTCATACTTGCCAACCCTCCCGGATTTTCCGGGAGACTCCCGAAATTCAGCGCCTCTCCCGAAAACCTCCCGGGACAAATTTTCTCCCGAAAATCACCCGAAATTCAGGCGGAGCTGGAGGCCACGCCCCCTCCGGCTCCATGCGGACCTGAGTCCGCTTTCCCACAATATAAAGAACGTCTACAGTAAAGCAGTCCGTCTGCCGTAAACAGCAATGTTGTGACACTCTTAAACAGGACAATACTGCCATCTAGTGCATTTGATGAAAGCACTTTTTGTGCGTGCCACACAGCAATGCATCATCAGAGAGGGTGTTCAGCATGGTTAGAAAAATAGTGACAGAGAATAGAACAAGGATGGACAATTCAACCCTTAACTCAACAATGAGTAGATGAGTGTTATGTGTGTGTATATGTGTAAATAAATGAACACTGAAATTCAAGTATTTCTTTTATTTTTATATATATATATATATATATATATATATATATATATATATATATATATATATATATATATATATATATATATATATATATATATATATGTATATATATATATATATATATATATATATATATATATATATATATATATATATATAGCTAGAATTCACTGAAAGTCAAGTATTTCTTATATATATATATATATATATATATATATATATATATATATATATATATATATATATATATATATATATATATATTAGAGATGCGCGGTTTGCGGGCACAACCGCGGAGTCCGCGGATTATCCGCGGATCGGGCGGATGAAATAAAAAAAAAAAAGATTTTTTCCGCGGGTCGGGCGGTTGAAATGAAAAAAAATTAGTTTTAAAATAGATTCAGGCGGGTGGCAGTTAAACCAATTCGGAAATATATATACATAGTTAAATGTTGTTACCCACATACGAAAAACGAGCAGGCACCTACTGCATATGCCACAACAGAAGAAAAAAAAAAAGAGATGGACACTTTTACGGAGCGGAGAAGGGACCGAGGCCCCTTTCCCCCAAGAGGGCCCCACCGGGAGCCGTAGGTGAGGCGATCCGCGAGAAGGGCCCGACGCACGTCCAGGGTCACCACCGCGCCCACCGCACCGACACCACGCCTCGTCCGCCTTCGCAGCGGCCGGCGTCACGCGCAGCAGGTAAGCAGCTTACCTGCCCGCCACCCCCGTGGCCGGGGGCTCGTAACAGGGATCACTCCGCGCGCTCCGCCCGCGCAGCTTACCTGCCTGCCACCCCTGTTGCCGGGGGCTCGTAACAGGGGTCACTCCGCGCGCAGTGCGCTCACGAAAGGGGTGGGGCTCACCCTGGTTGATATAGACAGCAGCTAGGACGGTGGCCATGGAAGTTGGAACCCGCTAAGGAGTGTGTAACAACCCACCTGCCGAATCAACTAGCCCTGAAAATGGATGGCGCTGGAGTGTCGGGCCCATATACCCGGCCGTCGCCGGCAGCGAGATGCGCTTGGAGGTGCGCTCGGCGCGGCTCCCATATGATTGCGCACTGGTGTGCGTCTGGGTCGTGACAGCGTGGCACGCGAATGTCTGTGCTGCGTTGGATCAGTCTCCTTTCTTTAACAGGCAAAAGCTTTATAACCTCACTAATGCCTTGCATCGTCTATATTAGATATATAACAACGGGCGGGTGCGGGCGGATGGCGGGCGGATGCAGTTCT
This sequence comes from Nerophis lumbriciformis, assembly GCF_033978685.3. Classification (NCBI taxonomy): domain Eukaryota; kingdom Metazoa; phylum Chordata; class Actinopteri; order Syngnathiformes; family Syngnathidae; genus Nerophis; species Nerophis lumbriciformis. The sequence continues at coordinate 3,195,856 of NC_084548.2, forward strand.
GATCAAATGTTAGATCGGGTGGATTGCGGATGGTTGACGACTTTCTGATGCGGTTGCGGATGAAATAATTGCCTATCCGTGCATCTCTAATATATATAGCTAGAATTCACTGAAAGTCAATTATTTCTTATATATATATATATATATATATCCATCCATCCATCCATCCATTTTCTACCGCTTATTCCCTTCGGGGTCGCGGGGATGTATATATATATATATATATATATATATATATATATATATATATATATATGAAATACTTGACTTGGTGAATTCTAGCTGTAAATATACTCCTCCCCTCTTAACCACGCCCCCAACCACGCCCTCTCCCCAACCTCGCCCCCCGCACCCACCTCCCAAAATTGGAGGTCTCAAGGTTGGCAAGTATGACAAAAGTGCACTAATAGCATGTTTTAAAATGTCTCTGACAATCGTGCACTTTCTCTTTTGGAAATGACATGAATGCTTAATAGCTGTTTAATAAATACACTTTTGCTAAATCGACTTAGTTGTGAGTTCCCTCTCTGCATGAACGTTTAAAAGTAGCATATATTAATGCAGTATGAAGAAGAATGTTTGAATGTAGACACATAGAATCATCATACTGCTGTGATTATATGCATCAAGTGTTCATTCAAGGCTTAACTCAACAATGAGTAGATGAGTGTTATGTGTGTGTATATGTGTAAATAAATGAACACTGAAATTCAAGTATTTCTTTTATTTATATATATAGCTAGAATTCACTGAAAGTCAATTATTTATTTTAAATATGGAGATATATATGGTGTATCGTGACATGGCCTGAAAATATCCAGATATTAATAAAAGGCCGTATCGCCCAGCCCTACATGAAGGTTGCATCCTTTAACGCCTGCATTATTTGAGCTTTAGCGTCACGCTATTAAAGCGCCGCCTCTCTTTATCTGCGTCCTCCCCTTGACCAGGAGTGTGCCGGCGAGCCTCTCTTCATGCTCCACTGTGCCATCAAGCAGCAGATGGAGAAAGGACCGATAGACGCCATCACCGGAGAGGCTCGCTATTCTCTGAGCGAGGACAAGCTCATCAGGCAGCAGATTGACTACAAAACGCTGGTCAGTAAACTTAATGTGTCCTTCTGCTTTTGGGCCTTCAAGCGCCGCCGTCGCCGCTTGATGGGCGTAAACGTTGACAAATCACCAGGAGAAACGTGGGAAGCATTGTTTACTCAATGGACAATTAGTTGACTGCTGCCATGTCTTACAGACTTTTTTCCCAACATTGATCCTTTTTGATGCTCAGTAAAGTCAACTATTTACTTCCGTTTATCGTCCTCTCTTTGGCAGTTTATGACGGGGGAATTTCGGTTCTTACAACCCCTGGCAAACAAAAATATTGCATCACCAGACTGGGAGGCCTTTCATTCAGTTTTTTTTTTATTTGTTTGGAAAAACACAAAACTGTAGTCAATAAAATGTCAACTCTCTGGCTTCAAGACACTAAAAGAAATTGCGGTAGTCAGTAAAAGTTTCATTTTTGATTAAAAAAAAATTAAAAAAAATGGTGGAATCACTCGTTCATTTCCAAAGAACACCGGCATCAGATTAAGTCTGTGTGTTCACAACTTGGAGAGCTGTTGCACCAGTTGTATTGACATGAATCATGACTCCAAAACGAGAGATTTCAATTGAAATAAAGAAGAGGAATAAAGGTCAATCCTTCATATATCAGTGTTTCCCACAGGACAGGCATCTATTTGTGGTGGTGTGGTCGGGGGGATGGCGGCGGCAGCGGCGATGACCAAGCAGAACGCGGAGTTAGAATATAATTACAATTTTCCAGCACACCTTACAATAGTGGTAATAAAAGATGCAACCTATGCTTGAAAGAGAAACTGTTTATTATATACCGTCCAGACCTGTCATCCCTCAACAAGCGCAGCGAAATTGTATCAGCATGCCGCCACAGACGGAAACACCTCCTAGGTAACACATGAGCCAATCACCACGCCCCTACGCCAGCCTGTACCCACCCACTCTGTGCCCTATATAAATGGTATGTGAATGCTCCCATTAAAATCTCCTGATGATTGAGGGAACCCCTCATGAAACAGGCCTGTAGAGATGAAGTAGTCTTGTGATTTTTTTTCCCACACATACATATATATATATATATATATATATATATATATATATATATATATATATATATATATATATATATATATATATATGTATGTATATATATATATATATATATATATATGTATATATATATATATATATATATATATATATATATATATATATATATATATATATATGTATATATATATATATATATATATATATATATATATATATATATATATATATATATATATATACATATATATATATATATATATTTATCTTCTGTAAAGTTAAGCAGGTATTTTTATTTTAGCAAGATATCTGTTTTATTATGTAAATGTCATTTTGACTTAAATCTCTACCAAAGCATGCAACTACTGTAATTGAATTCAAGTTTGAGTCAAGTTGTTTCACACCTATAAAAAAAAAAAAGGCAACAAAAAAGACAAAAATTGAAGTCTTATCAACCATAGATGCCTCACGGATTTGCAACTTGTATTTGTTTACAGTTCCTCTCCATAATAAGGAGTCTCTTATTTATTTTTCAGAGAGTTGGCAACCAAATATGATTTAGCTGACCAACCCTATGCGGCTTGAACTAAAAAAAAAAACAGCCAACTGCTATAGTTCACTTCTTAGAGCCGTTTTGATTTGATTTGATTTAGATTTATTGGTCCCCGTTGGGGAAATTCATTTTCTACTTCCGTACATTCAAACAAAAGTAAACAAAAAGACATCATACATGACCAACACATTTACAGGCTTGTCAGCGGGGCCGGCTGTTTAGGGCGGCTATAGCTGCAGGGATAAGGCTTTTAATCCCTCCGGAATTTGATAGTTCTGTACCTGCGCCCTGATGGTAGTGGGATGATGTATTTGTGTAGTGCAGGGGTCGGCAACCTTTACCAGTCAAAGAGCCATTTTGACCAGTTTCACAAATATATAGAAAACAATGGGAGCCGCAAAAACTTTTAAAATTTTAAATGAAATAACACTGCATACAAAGTTTTTTTTTTGCTTTGTGCTATGTATAAATCAGGGGTCTCAGTCACGCTGCCCACACTTTTATGTGGAATTTTTAAATTGGTGCGGCACGCAAATTTTATATGATTAGCGCTTGTCAGCGTCATGCGTGACGTGATGGTACGACATATAACGCCCACTACAACCAGCGTGCCTGATCAGCCACATGTTTTATGGGGCTTCCGCTTGCTCACATGGGTGACAGCAAGGCATACTTGGTCAACAACCACACAGGTTACACTGACGGTGGCAGTATAAAACTTTAACACTCTTACTAATAATGCGCCACACTGTGAACAAACACCAAACAAGAATGACAAACACATTTCGGGAGAACATCTGCACCGTAACACAACATAAACACAACAGGACAAATACCCAGAATCCCATGCAGCCCTAACTCTTCTGGGATACAATCAGAGGTGTGTAGAGTAGCCAGAAATTGTACTCAAGTAAGAGTACTGTTACTTTAGAGATTTATTACTCAAGTAAAAGTAAGGAGTAGTCACCCAAATATTTACTTGAGTAAAAGTAAAAAGTATGTTGTGAAAAAACTACTCAAGTACTGAGTAACTGATGAGTAACATACACACACATATCATATATATATATATATATATATATATATATATATATATATATATATATATATATATATATATATATGTACACACACACATATATATATATATATATATATATATATACATACACACATATATATGTACACACATATATATATATATACACACATTTATATATATATACATATATATATATATATATATATACACATATATATATATATATACAGTATATAATTTATATTTATTTATTTTGCCGTTTTTGTTTACATGTCAAAGGTGTTTTAATGAATATACATGCATGTTTAACACATATAGATTCCTTTCTTTCATGAAGACAAGAATATAAGTTGGTGTATTACCTGATTCTGATGACTTGCATTGATTGTAATCAGACAGTAGTGATGATAGCGTCCACGTTTTCAAATGGAGGAGAAAAAAAGTTCCTCCCTTTTGTCTAATACCACATGAAAGTGGTTGGTTTTTGGCATCTTATTTGTCCAACTTCCATATTCGTTTTTATACACTTTACAAGAAATACATTGGCGGCAAACTCCGTAGCTTGCTAGCTTGTTTGCGCTGGCTTTCGGAGACTCTTGTTTTGAAAGCGCAGGCGCGATGGAGCGGCACTTTTATTGTGAAGACAGGAACTGTGCAGTCAGTCTTTAGGCTTTTGACGGGATGTACGGTTGAAATAAAAAAGGGTCTTTTTTCCTTCACACTTTTGATTGATTGATTGAAACTTTTATTAGTAGATTGCACAGTACAGTACATATTCCGTACAATTGACCACTAAATGGTAACACCCCAATAAGTTTTTCAACTTGTTTAAGTCAGGTCATGTGACCGCCTGGCTCTGTTTGATTGGTCCAACGTCACCAGTGACTGCATCTGATTGGTGGAATGGAGTGAACGTCACCAGTGACTGTATTTGTTGAAACGCAGGCACTATGAAGGTGTGTCTAACAGACCAAAACAAACAAAGCGTGCATTAACAGATCGATAAAAATTAGTAGCGAGTAGCGAGCTGAATGTAGATAAAAGTAGCGGAGTAAAAGTAGCGTTTCTTCTCTATAAATATACTCAAGTAAAAGTAAAAGTATGTTGCATTAAAACTACTCTTAGAAGTACAATTTATCCCAAAAGTTACTCAAGTAGATGTAACGGAGTAAATGTAGCGCGTTACTACCCACCTCTGCTAATAATGCGCCACACTGTGAACCCACACCAAACAAGAATGACAAACACATTTCGGGAGAACATCTGCACCGTAACACAACATAAACACAACAGGACAAATACCCAGAATCCCATGCAGCCCTAACTCTTCCGGGATACAATATACACCCCCTCTACCAAACCCCGCCCACCTTAACCGTCACACAGAGAGAGAGGGGCGGGGGTTGATGTGTGAGCAGGGGTGTATAATGTATCCCGGAAGAGTTAGGGCTGCATGGGATTCTGGGTGTTTGTTATGTTGTGTTTATGTTGTGTTAAGATGCAGATGTTCTCCCGTTTATCATTCTTGTTTGGTTTTGGTTCAAAGTGTGGCGCATTATTAGTAACAGTGTTAAAGCTGTTTTATATGGTCACCGTCAGTGTAACCTGTGTGGCTGTTGACAAAGTACGCCTTGCTGTCACGTACGTGTGCAAGCAGAAGATGTATATTGTATAACAAGTGTTGGGCTGGCACGCTGTTAATACAAATTGAAGAGGGCGCTGAATGTTGTACCATCATAGCACGCCCTTATTATATCTGTAAGGGTGAAAATCGGTGAATAATGATCCGGGGAGTTTTCTGCGAGAGGCACTGAAATCCGGAAGTCTCACGGGAAAATTGGGGGGTTCAGCAAGTAAGCTGCTGAGCCGCATCAGAGTGATCAAAGATCCGCATGCGGCTCCGGAGCCGCGGGTTTCCGACCCCTGGTGTAGTGGGTGAGTCATATCCTGGACTATCGTGTTTGCCAGTCGAATGATGGACCTGTGGTTTAAGTCTGAAATGTTGGGCGTGGGTAGGCCGATGATCTTAGCTGCTATGTTTGTTAATGCGTGTGAGTTTGGTCCGGTTGGTTACAGAAAGCATAGTGAAAAAAACATGTGGAACAGTACAGAAGGATGGCTTGAACGATGCTCTGTTCATTGCATACCTGCCAACTACTCCGGTTTTCCCGTAATTAGTACGGTTTTCATCAACCTATTCCGGGTTACGGTTGCAGTGATAAAAAATACGGTTTTTCATTCATTAAAAAAAAAAAAGGGTGAAAACTACGCGAATTGCACCTTGTGCAGACAAGATTTTTCGATCGGACACGGAGGAATTAGCGATGTAAAAGACCACGTTGCGACAAAAAAACCACAAGTCTAATGCCGTTGCTAGCGATACAAGTGGAAAACTTTCAACGTTTTTCGTCGCCCAAACAGATTCTTTGGATGTGATAAATGCCGAAGTTTTATTTACGGAGGCAATAATTGAGCATGGACTTCCAATCGCACTGGCTGATCACACGGGACAGTTAAATGTTTGTAATGCAACCTTTAAAAATCATTACGCGGTGATCGCGGTCCCAAAAATAAACTTTTCTTGCATGATAATGTCCAGAAAAACTCACTTTATATTACTATAGAGTCCTTGTAACTAATGAGTTTGATGGTTTATCACAAACCTTAAATGAAAGAAGTCCTTTGTTCTCCTGCACCATGCATGCACTTTGGCCTTGCTTCGTGTTTGGTGCGCAATCCTGTCGGCTGTATTTCACAGCACGTCTTTGACAACTTGAAGTTGCAAAAAACATTTAAAACAAAGGGGTTATAGGAACAATCACTTTCAGTGTTTTATGCCACTTCAAGTTGTCAAAGACGGTATGCTGGTGCCCGACTGCCACAAGTGGAACAAACATTTGAAACAAAGGGGTTATAGGAACAATCACTTTCAGTGTTTTATGCCACTTCAAGTAAACTTATCATAAAGTTACCATATCATTTTTGCAGTATGATCAATCTGATTGAATAAATTTGGATTTTAGCCACAAAAAGGTAATGACACCAATGTTATCCATTGGAATTGTTTAGTACTGTTATACTGTTAAAAGTGTTTATACTATTTATGCTTTCAAGTCCAAGTTGAAGAAATCTTGTTAAATGTTGCCAGCATAACTACCAAAATACAGAAGTATGTCCTTAATATTTTTGCAGTGCTATTTCTGTTGAAAAGTTCAAATGATTACATTAGAGATGTGATGTGCCACTTTTCAAGTGTCTGATGGCTTAAATTAATTGTCATTAATTTTTCATATTTTGAATTCTTTTGAAAGGCTTACAAAAAAACTACATTTGAATTGTAATTCCATGCTATTGACAGGACTATTAATTTTAATGAAGTTAGCTTACCATGTTTACAGTATGATAATTGTGATAGAAATGTGAATTTTAGGCACATAATATTTTTTACAATTGAACAAGGCAGTAGATTATACAAGCTTGGACAGAAAGTTAATAATGACACCAATTTTTTTTTTTAATGGAATTGTTTAGTACTGTTTTACCATTTGTTTACTGTAAAAAGTGTTTATACTTTCAATTAACAAATTGAAGTCTTGTGAAAGGTTGACAGGATAACTGGCATTAACTGTCAAAATAATTACAAACTATTGAAGTTAGCTTACAGAATAAACATGTCAATCAACCCATATGATTTTTGCTGTGATTATTTTTGTTTTGAAAAGTCACTGTGACTGATAGAAAAGTGATGGTTTTAGCAACATTTTAACCTGTCTGAATGCTAATAATCATTTTGCGTCGGGGGGCGAAGCCCTGAACCCTCCACCAGGACTTTGTCCTGGACCTTACCGGGGCCTGCGGCCCTTGGACCCTGGCTACTAGGTTTTTCTGATTTCAAAAGTTGGCAGGTATGTCATTGCTAAAAAAGTATCCTTCCTCTTTCCCCTGTCAGACGTTGCACTGTGTGAACCCCGAGAACGAGAACACGGCGGAGGTGACCGTGAAGTGTCTAAACTGTGACACCGTCACTCAGGTCAAGGAGAAACTCCTGGATGCGGTCTACAAGGGCAGCCCCTACTCACTCAGGCCCAAAGCTTCTGACATGGACTTGGGTAAGACACGTTTGCATCCTCCTAAGGCCACGTGGTGACACCGTTAAAAGGAAGAGTGGAAGCAATGTCTGCAGATTCCTCACAATGTTAGGACGCTCCTATTTTATTTGCCAAAGTCAACATGTAATCATTGGAATGTTTTAGGAAGAGCTTTTATATTCAGCCAGAGCTTGTTGAATTCTACCACTAAGACTTCAGTAAAGGTAACAGCTTGAGAAAAATATATTTTTCAAACCTGCTAAGCTATCTTGTCGTCCCTCGCCACATCGCACTTTAAAAATGTTTAATATATTCTAGTGTCCGCCCTGAGATGGGTAGGTCGTGAGTTCAAACTCCGGCCGAGTCATACCAAAGACTATACGAATGGGAGCCATTACCTCCCTGCTTGGCACTCAGCTTCAAGGGTTGGAATTGGGGGTTAAATCACCAAAAATTATTCCCGGGCGCGGCCACCTCTGCTGCTCACTGCTCTCCTCACCTCCCAGGGGGTGATCACGGGTGATGGGTCAAATGCAGAGAATAATTTTGCCACACCGAGTGTGTGTGTGACTATCATTGCTACTTTAACTTAATATTTTGGCTTACATTAAGTTTTAAAGGGGGCTTACTATGCAAAACCAACCTGTCTTTCTTATTAGTACCTGTTCTTGTTTTTTGGGATCTGCTTGAGTCCTGAACATTTGAAATCAAACCATCCATCCATCCATCCATCTTCTTCCGCAGCCTAAGCAGGGAAGCCCAGACTTCCCTCTCCCCAGCCACTTCGTCCAGCTCCTCCCGGGGGACCCCGAGGCGTTCCCAGGCCAGCCGGGATATATAGTCTTCTCAACGTGTCCTGGGTCTTCCCCGTGGCCTCCTACCGGTCGGACGTGCCCTAAACACCTCCTTAGGGAGGCGTTCGGGTGGCATACTGACCAGATGCCCGAACCACCTCATCTGGCTCCTCTCCATGTGGAGGAGCAGCGGCTTTACTTTGAGCTCCCCCCGGATGACAGAGCTTCTCACCCTATCTCTAAGGGAGAGACCCGCCACCCGGCGGAGGAAACTCATTTCGGCCGCTTGTACCCGTGATCTTGTCCTTTCGGTCATTACCCATGACTAGGGTTGCAAAGGGGTGGAAAGTTTACGGTACATTTCCGGAAATTTACCACAATTTTTTGATTATTGAAAGTTGGACAGCGTCCATGGGAATGAATGGGAATATATAGGAATGAATGGGTAATTACAATAATGATATATTATTGGGCACTTGTCTATATGCTGCTGCTTCTTTGTGGCATACCTGACGTAGCTCTTTGCACAGTATTTACATATGTACACCACCTTTCTGCCTACATTGGTTGGGGTGAAATGTCTCCACACATCAGATGGTGTACGTGGCATTATTCTCTTTGTATTGATTTATTCTTGTAAAAGACTAATGCAATGCCACACACAGATATAAATAGTCAGCTAAACAACTGGAGTAGTCTTTAAAAATACATGCATAAATGAATAAAAATAGGCTAGATGAATAAATGAACAGTCAATCAGCATGCTAAATCAAACCGTAACCTACAAACCCCGTTTCCATATGAGTTGGGAAATTGTGTTAGATGTAAATACAAACGGAATACAATGATTTGAAAATCATTTTCAACCCATATTTTCAACATATTTGATGTTCAAACTCATTAACATTTTTTTTTTGTTGCAAATAATCATTAACTTTAGAATTTGATGCCAGCAACACGTGACAAAGAAGTTGGGAAAAGGTGGCAATAAATACTGATAAAGTTGAGGAATGCTCATCAAACACTTATTTGGAACATCCCACAGGTGAACAGGCAAATTGGGAACAGGTGGGTGCCATGATTGGGTATACAAGTAGATTCCATGAAATGCTCGGTCAGTCACAAACAAGGATGGGGCGAGGGTCACCACTTTGTCAACAAATGCGTGAGCAAATTGTTGAACGGTTTAAGAAAAACCTTTCTCAACCAGCTATTGCAAGGAATTTCAGGATTTCACCATCTACGGTCTGTAATAACATCAAAGGGTTCAGAGAATCTGGAGAAATCACTGCACGTAAGCAGCTAAGCCCGTGACCTTCCATCCCTCAGGCTGTACTGCATCAACAAGCGATATCAGTGTGTAAAGGATATCACCACATGGGCTCAGGAACACTTCAGAAACCCACTGTCAGTAACTGCAGTTGGTCGCTGCATCTGAAAGTGCAAGTTAAAACTCTCCTATGCAAGGCGAAAACCGTTTATCAACAACACCCAGAAACGCCGTCGGCTTCGCTGGGCCTGAGCTCATCTAAGATGGACTGATACAAAGTGGAAAAGTGTTCTGTGGTCTGACGAGTCCACATTTCAAATTGTTTTTGGAAACTGTGGACGTCGTGTCCTCCGGACCAAAGAGGAAAAGAACCATCCGGATTGTTATAGGCGCAAAGTGTAAAAGCCAGCATGTGTGATGGTATGGGGGTGTATTAGTGCCCAAGACATGGGTAACTTACACATCTGTGAAGGCACCATTAATGCTGAAAGGTACATACAGGTTTTGGAGCAACATATGTTGCCATCCAAGCAACGTTACCATGGACGCCCCTGCTTATTTCAGCAAGACAATGCCAAGCCATGTGTTACATCAACATGGTTTCATAGTAAAAGAGTGCGGGTACTAGACTGGCCTGCCTGTAGTCCAGACCTGTCTCCCATTGAAAATGTGTGGCGCATTATGAAGCCTAAAATAGCACAACGGAGACCCCCGGACTGTTGAACAACTTAAGCTGTACATCAAGCAAGAATGGGAAAGAATTCCACCTGAGAAGCTTCAAAAATGTGTCTCCTCAGTTCCCAAACGTTTACTGAGTGTCGTTAAAAGGAAAGGCCATGTAACACAGTGGTGAACATGCCCTTTCCCAACTACTTTTATTTATGTTTATATTTACATCTAATACAATTTCCCAACTCATATGGAAACGGGGTTTGTACATTTTTGTATGACAACAGAATGGCAGAGGAAACTACACGTTTTGATTTAGTATTCACTAGTTGAACTTTACACATCACAAAAAAGGTCAATTCGGATCGCTAACGTTGTTAGCATAAATGAATGGGATTTAACATAGAGAAAATGAGCATCACGGCTATATTTACCCCAGTAATATCATCAACACTTACCTGACTGGATGAAGTCCTTGGGCTCAAATACTAGTGTGGCCTCAATAGCCCTGCTGTAGTGTGTTGCATGCTGGGAATTATCTGTGCATGTGATGGAGGAATGCACCGTGCAGGGTTGAAATTCAACTGAATTTGCATTAAATCAGGTTGTTTTAGCTAATAATCATGTTGCAAGATCTAGCATGTTGCATTCAATGTTTATTCCCATAAATTCCCGTTGTCCATCCATCCATCCATCTTCTTCCGCTCATCCGAGGTCGGGTCGCGGGGGCAGCAGCCTAAGCAGGGAAGCCCAGACTTCCCTCTCCCCAGCCACTTCGTCCAGCTCCTCCCGGGGGATCCCGAGGCGTTCCCAGGCCAGCCGGGAGACATAGTCTTCCCAACGTGTCCTGGGTCTTCCTCGTGGCCTCCTACCGGTCGGACGTGCCCTAAACAACTCCCTAGGGAGGCGCTCGGGTGGCATCCTGACTAGATGCCCGAACCACCTCATCTGGCTCCTCTCGATGTGGAGGAGCAGCGGCTTTACTTTGAGCTCCCCCCGGATGACAGAGCTTCTCACCCTATCTCTAAGGGAGAGCCCCGCCACCCGGCGGAGGAAACTCATTTCGGCCGCTTGTACCCGTGATCTTGTCCTTTCGGTCATAACCCAAAGCTCATGACCATAGGTGAGGATGGGAACGTAGATCAACCGGTAAATTGAGAGCTTTGCCTTCCGGCTCAGCTCCTTCTTCACCACAACGGATCGATACAGCGTCCGCATTACTGAAGACGCCGCACCGATCCGCCTGTCGATCTCACGATCCACTCTTCCCTCACTCGTGAACAAGACTCCGAGGTACTTGAACTCCTCCACTTGGGGCAAGATCTCCTCCCCAACCCGCAGATGGCACTCCACCCTTTTCCGGGCGAGAACCATGGACTCGGACTTGGAGGTGCTGATTCTCATCCCAGTCGCTTCACACTCGGCTGCGAACCGATCCAGCAAGAGCTGAAGATCCTGGCTAGATGAAGCCATCAGGACCACATCATCTGCAAAAAGGAGAGACCTAATCCTGCAGCCACCAAACCAGATCCCCTCAACGCCTTGACTGCGCCTAGAAATTCTGTCCATAAAAGTTATGAACAGAATCGGTGACAAGGGCAGCCTTGGCGGAGTCCAACCCTCACCGGAAATGTGTCCGACTTACTGCCGGCAATGCGAACCAAGCTCTGACACTGATCATACAGGGAGCGGACCGCCACAATCAGACAGTCCGAAACCCCATATTCTCTGAGCACTCCCCACTAGGACTTCCCGAGGAACACGGTCGAATGCCTTCTCCAAGTCCACAAAGCACATGTAGACTGGTTGGGCAAACTCCCATGCACCCTCAAAGACCCTGCCGAGAGTATAGAGCTGGTCCACAGTTCCACGACCAGGACGAAAACCACACTGTTCCTCCTGAATCCGAGGTTCGACTATCCGGCGTAGCCTCCTCTCCAGTACACCTGAATAGACCTTACCGGGAAGGCTGAGGAGTGTGATCCCACGATAGTTAGAACACACCCTCCGGTTCCCCTTTTTAAAGAGAGGAACCACCACCCCGGTCTGCCAATCCAAAGGTACTGCCCCCGATGTCCACGCGATGCTGCAGAGTCTTGTCAACCAAGACAGCCCCACAGCATCCAGAGCCTTAAGGAACTCCGGGCGGATCTCATCCACCCCCGGGGCCTTGCCACCGAGGAGCTTTTTAACTACCTCAGCAACCTCAGCCCCAGAAATAGGAGAGCCCACCACAGATTCCCCAGGCACTGCTTCCTCATAGGAAGACGTGTTGGTGGGATTGAGGAGGTCTTCGAAGTATTCCCTCCACCGATCCACAACTTCCGCAGTCGAGGTCAGCAGAACACCATCCGCACCATACACGGTGTTGGTAGTGCACTGCTTCCCCTTCCTGAGGCGGCGGATGGTGTTCCAGTATCGCTTCGAAGCCGTCCGGAAGTCGTTTTCCATTCCCGTTGATTCTCGTTAATTCCCATGGAAAGTTTCCAACTTTGAATATTCACGGAATTGTGGCACCCTAATGGTGATTGAGGCTGACATAAAAACCTTATTTAGAAGGTCATAAACCATTTTTTTAAGCTCTATGAAAATATTGGATTTATAAATAATAATCCTTCTTCACGGAAGTTTGTTCATCACAGTCAGGCCCGGAACGTACAAAGGCTACATTTTTGCTTTCGACAGTGAGGAAGTCAAATGAGTTTACAGAAAATCAGTGAGTTGAGAATCTTATTATCGTATTTTCCGCACCATAAGGCGCCCTGGGTTATAAGCCGCGCCTTCAATGAACGGCATATTTCAAAACTTTGTCCACCTATAAGCCGCCCCGTGTTGTAAGCCGCATCTAACTGCGCTAAAGGAATGTCAAAAAAACAGTCAAATAGGTCAGTCAAACTTTAATAATATATTAAAACCAGCGTGATGTGGGCGCGCATGGAGTCGTATATCAACATGGACTTAAACTTAAACTTACCTTAACCACTCGCTCATCTTTTCTTCATCCATCCCTTCGAGTTAGCTTTTATGATGACGCCGGCTGGAAAGGTCTCTTTTGGCAAGGTCTTCCTTTTGAATATCACCATGGGTGGAAGTTTCTGGCCATTAGCATGGCAAGCTAGAACCACAGTGAAGGATGACTTCTCATTCCCTGTGGTGCGAATATTCACCGTACGTGCTCCCGTTGTATATATATATATATATATATATATATATAGGCTTCACGGTGGCAGAGGGGTTAGTGCATCTGCCTCACAATACGAAGGTCCTGAGTAGTCATGGGTTCAATCCCGGGCTCGGGATCTTTCTGTGTGGAGTTTGCATGTTCTCCCCGTGACTGCGTGGGTTCCCTCCGGGTACTCCGGCTTCCTCCCACCTCCAAAGACATGCACCTGGGGATAAGTTGATTGGCAACACTAAATTGGCCCTAGTGTGTGGATGTGAGTGTGAATGTTGTCTGTCTATCTGTGTTGGCCCTGCGATGAGGTGGCGACTTGTCCAGGGTGTACCCCGCCTTCCGCCCGATTGTAGCTGAGATAGGCTCCAGCGCCCCCCGCGACCCCAAAGGGAATAAGCGGTAGAAAAATGGATGGATGGATGCTCCCGTTGTATCCACAGTGCGGTTTACAGGAATATCAGTTGCTGTGAAATAGTAATCCGTGTGCGGATGGAGAGATTGCGTCTTTTCATGAACCGGATCCCTGTCGCTTAGTAGGAGCCATTTTGTGGTCTTTACAGATGTAAACACACAAAGGAAATGAAACGTACGGTAATATCCGCGCGCTTTTTCTTCTTCTACGCGGGCGGGTGGTTGCTTACAGTAGAAGAAGAAGCGCTTCCTGTTCTATGGGGGCGGGTGCTTACCTTGGCGGTTGCTTGCGTAGAAGAAGAAGCGCTTCCTGTTCTACCGGGAAAAAAGATGGCGGCTGTTTACCGTAGTTACGAGACCGAAACTTTATGAAAATGAATCTTAATATTAATCCATATATAAAGCGCACCGGGTTATAAGGCGCACTGTCAGCTTTTGAGAAAATGTGTGGTTTTTAGGTGCGCCTTATAGTGCGGAAAATACGGTATGTATCCCCATGGGGAGGCTGACTGTGCTCTCAATTAGGACACAGTCGATGTTTTCTTAGATACCGTATTTTCCGCACCATAAGCCGCCCTGGGTTATAAGCCGCGCCTTCAATGAACGGCATATTTCAAAACTTTGTCCACCTATAAGCCGCCCCGTGTTGTAAGCCGCATCTAACTGCGCTAAAGGGAATGTCAAAAAAACAGTCAGATAGGTCAGTCAAACTTTAATAATATATTAAAAACCAGCGTTCTAACAACTCTGTTCACTCCCAAAATGTACGCAAATGTGCAATCACAAACATAGTAAAATTCAAAATAGTGCAGTGCAATAGCAACATCAATAACTTAATGTTGCTCGAACGTTAATGTCACAACACACAAAATAAACATAACACTCACTTTCTGAAGTTATTCTTCATTCATAAATCCCTCGAATTCTTCTCCTTCGGTGTCCGAATTAAAAAGTTGGGCGAATACGGGATCCAAAATGGCCGGCTCCGTCTCGTCGAAGTCATCGGAGTCAGTGTCGCTGTTGTTGTCCAGCAGTTCTGTGAATCCTGCCTTCCGGAAAGCTCGGACCACAGTTGTGACCGAAATATCCGCCCAGGCATTTACGATCCACTGGCAATGTTGGCGTATGTCGTCCGGCGCTGTCTCCCTGTCTTAGTGAAGGTGTGTTCGCCTTCGGTCATCCATTGTTCCATTTCCGTGTTCTTCGGCATGACTTATTGCCTTAAGTTTAAATTCTGCGTTATACGCGTGTCGCTTAGTAGGAGCCATTTTGTGGTCTTTACAGATGTAAACACACAAAGGAAATGAAACGTAATACCCGCGCGCTTCTTCTTCTACGGGGGCGGGTGGTTGCTTACCGTAGAAGAAGAAGCGCTTCCTCTTCTACGGGGGCGGGTGCTTACCTTGGCAGTTGCTTACCATAGAAGAAGCGCTTCCTCTTCTACGGGGAAAAAAGATGGCGGCTGTTTACCGTAGTTGCGAGACCGAAACTTTATGAAAATAAATATTTATATTAATCCATATATAAGGCGCACCGGGTTATAAGCCGCACTGTCAGCTTTTGTGAAAATGTGTGGTTTTTAGGTGCGGCTTATAGTGCGGAAAATACGGTATTTACTGGTTCATTTGACGAGTGCATATTTCCTTTCCGTTCTTCTACCACTCTAAATGCCGTCTGAAGAATGGCGTCAAGGCCGAATGGCTCGAATTATTCTGCAGGACGAAGACGTCACGACGAAGATCGACAACGACTGGAAGAGACTCAACACGCTGGCTCACTATCAGGTACCTAAATGTGTAAAAAAAAAAAAGGGTTTTTGCACTGAGGATGTGGCGTAATAACCTTATTTGGGGGCTTTCGTCTGATGTGCAGGTTACAGACGGCTCAGTGATCGCTCTGGTGCCAAAGCAGAACTCTGCCTATAACATCTCCAATTCATCCACCTTCACCAAGAGCCTCAGTAGATACGGTACACTCGCCTTCTTATTAACTTGATCCCCATCTCTCAGTCGGCTCATCTCTCTCGTTGGCTGTCTCTGTGTTTATGATGGCCGCAATCATAGCCTCCATTTTTCTTACTCCCTCTTCTCTCAGTCAAAGGCAATCCTTTTTATCCAGCGCCATCGCCCCAGACCAAGGCTTCTTAAATGGCTATTTCCAAGCAGTCTGTAAATGAGAGGCATAAAAGAAGACGCCTCAATACCTTAGGTGACAAAGTGGTGAAGGCGAGAGAGAAAGTCAGTGATGGACGGAGGCGCCACAATTAATATTATGGAAAATTAAACAACTTCAAAAAACGATAAAAAAACCATAATTATTCACCACTTGACTCATTAGGCTCACTTTATTGTATGTTTCTTGGGGTAGCAGTGTATATAATGCTGTTATGTCACATATATCATTTTATTATATACAAAATGTTTATATATACATATATTTGCATATTTTAGAACACACATATATATCTATATATATATATATATATATATATATATATATATATATATATATATATAT
>NC_084548.2:3215000-3225000 GCF_033978685.3 Nerophis lumbriciformis
GACAATTCAAATTCAGAATTGTCTTTCAAGGCCTGCATGGCAGCACTTTATGTCCTCTCTTTTTTGTCAGTTTTCCTCTTTTTTCCCCTCAAAAGGTGCTCACATACCTGAATAGAAGACAGACTTCTAACATGGCCCCCACCCCTCAAACACACCTCTCCCTGCCGTCACGTCCCTGTTTTATCTCTGCGGGTGGAGTATCAGCAGCATCATCTGCATGGGATCTCCCCCTCTGTGCACCTCGCTTCTCCATTTCCCTCTTCCTCGCTATCTCTCCAAACAGAAGAGTCTCAGATGCTCATCTCCTTGCTTTAGCACTAATGAAGGTTGACACCCCGCCCATGAATAATGAGAGGCACACAGAGGAAGGAGCACGGGGGGGGGGGGGGGGGGGGGTGTTCTATAAGATGAAGTTAAAAATGAAAAGAGGGCTACTTTCTAGTTTGGTTAAGAGTTCAAAAAGCTGGCTCGACTTTTTGAAACCCGCTTTGGGACTATGATGGATTCCTCTGCTGCTTTCCCAGAGAGCATGCTGAGAACGGCCAGCAGTCCGGACAGCCTTCGGTCGCGCACGCCCATGATCACCCCTGACCTGGAGAGTGGGACTAAGTTGTGGCATCTGGTGAAGAACCACGACCACTCGGACCAGCGGGAGGGCGATCGGGGCAGCAAGATGGTGTCTGAGATCTACCTGACCAGACTCCTGGCTACAAAGGTAAGACACAAGGGAGTAATGTGTCGTTTTTTGCTAAGTTAATCCAGTCTTAGTGGTAAGAGATGATATCTGTCTATCTTTGTTTATAATGTCTATTTTCTGCTGGATCTACTCTCTATTTTATGCTGCAGCTGCTACATATACTGTAATATTCTACATGGTCATTGTTATATATTATATAGAAATATAATATCGGTATATATCATATGTAAATATTACATATATGTTATATTTTATATTGCTACTACGGCACATTTTTAGTCTACTTTATACCTTTCCATCCTTACACTGTCCATCCTTTGTAACTGAGCTACTGTGTGGAACAATTTCCCTTGTGGATCATTAAAGTTAATCTCAGTCTAAGAGACTACAGTAAGTGGTCCGATACCTAGAATATAATAAAATAGAAAGTACTTTATTGATCCCTGGGGGAAATTCAGCGCCACAGTTTGCTCACAATAAACAATAAAGTATTATTCACATGTGAGTAATATAAATACAGTCTATTATACAGCATCATTCACATGTGAATAATATAAATACAGTATTATACAGTATTATTCACATGTGAATAATATAAATGCAGTCTATTATACAGCATTATTCACATGTGAATAATATAAATACAGTCTGTTATACAGCATTATTCACATGTGAATAATATAAATACAGTCTATTATACAGCATTATTCACATGTGAATAATATAACTACAGTCTATTATACAGCATTATTCACATGTGAATAATATAAATACAGTCTATTATATAGCATTATTCACATGTGAATAACATAAATACAGTCTATTATACAGCATTATTCACATGTGAATAATATAAATACAATCTATAATACAGCATTATTCATATGTGAATAATATAAATACAGTCTATTATACAACATTATAAACATGTGAATAACATAAATACAGTCTATTATACAGCATTATTCACATGTGAGTAATATAAATACAGTCTATTATACAGCATTATTCACATGTGAATGATATAAATACAGTCTATTATACATTATTATTCACATGTAAATAATATAAATACAGTGTATTATACATTATTATTCACATGTGAATGTTATAAATACTGTCTATTATACAGCATTATTCACATGTGAATAATATAAATACAGTCTATTATACAGCATTATTCACATGTGAATAATATAAATACAGTCTATTATACAGCATTATTCACATGTTAATATTTTAAATACTGTCTATTATACAGCATTATTCACATGTGAGTAATATAAATACAATCTATTATACAGCATTATTCACATGTGAATAATATAAATACAGTCTATTATACAGCATTATTCACATGTGAATATTATAAATACTGTCTATTATACAGCATTATTCACATGTGAGTAATATAAATACAGTCTATTATACAGCATTATTCACATGTGAATAACATCAATACAGTCTATTATACAGCATTATTCATAATTGAATAATATAAATAAATACATTGATGCTCTTCTTCTAATAAGGGCACACTGCAGAAGTTTGTGGACGACCTCTTTGAGACCATCTTCAGCACGGCCCACAGAGGCAGCGCTCTGCCGCTGGCCATCAAGTACATGTTTGACTTCCTGGACGAGCAGGGCGACAAACACTCCATCACAGACCACGACGTACGGCACACCTGGAAGAGCAACTGGTAAACGTTTGTCTTCACTATCGTTTACATACATTATGTGCTACTGCTGAACATCATGTGACTGTTACTGTCCTTCAGTTGTTCACTTGTTTGAAAGTATGCTCTCTTGTGGTATTGAACTCCAGTTATTGGGTGGAACAGTTTGGCATAGGTTAGGGTTTTGGTTCGACTTACGGTAAGGGTTCAGTTTTTGTTTTGAATTAGGGGTAGAGTTATGGTAGGGGATTGACTGGCATAGATTTTAAATATGGATTAGCTGGTTTAATACATGTAGCGCTGGATTTGACCAACAAAGCTACAACTTGGGTTTTATCGTGTTAAACCACTTGTGTGCAATGTTTGCTGTGTGTATTAACATTAAACCTTATATTTATAACCTTTGATTTATGTAAAATACACAATGGACGTTATATCAATCAATGTTTACTTATATGGCCCTAACTCACGAGTGTCTCAAAGGGCTGCACAAGCCACAACGACACCCTCGGCTCAGATCCCACATCAGGGCAAGAAAAAACTCAACCCAATGGAATAACAATGAGTTATACTTTGGTAATGTTTATTTTCAGTCTTAAAACCTTAAATAAGGGAAGCTGTCTAAAGAAATTAAAGGAAGAAACATAATTCCAAATAAGGAACATCATTCATCAACAAAATGTAGCTTCTGTTTTTTTATGCTGTTAACTATCTGTCTAGCTGCACACGCTGGAAACGAGTAGCGAGGGCAGCATCATGATTTTATTGACAGTGCATTGTGAGAGCTGATGTGTTTACTTTGTAAATAAGCAAACACAGTCTCAAAGGAATATCATCTGCAAAGAAACATCCACATTTTGATGTCTGGCCCCTAAGACTTTGGGCTCTTCAAACTGTGGCCCTCTTCATTATGTAGTTGATTAGCCCTGGTGTAGGGCTATGTTGGGTAGGGTTGGGTTTGAGGTTAGGTCAGGCTTTCGATAAGGGTTAAGGATTTGGTTAGATCTGGGTTGGACATGGGTTAGAGTGTTGATAAGGATTATAGTTGAGTTGAGGGTTAGGTTAGGATTTTGATTGTCAACCCAAAAGCTAATTTGAACCCTAACATCCGGCCATAATCTTAACCCTTAACTCCAAATATTAACTCAACTAAATGATATTACCAGTACATACATTTTTCTTTGAATAAAGAATCAATAAGTAGTTAGTTGCTGAAACAGTTTTAACAAACATCTAATGTGTTTTTCACTCTGTCTCCCTGTAGCCTCCCACTGAGGTTCTGGGTGAACGTGATCAAGAACCCGCAGTTTGTCTTCGACATCCAAAAGAACAGCATCACGGACGCGTGCCTGTCCGTGATTGCCCAGACCTTCATGGACTCATGCTCCACGTCTGAACACAAACTGGGGAAAGACTCACCGTCCAACAAACTCCTCTACGCTAAAGACATCCCCAACTACAAGAACTGGGTGGAAAGGTACAATGACATGATAGTATATCACTCTTATTAAGGACCATTTTATTATATAAGATAATAATGCCACAGTATTATTCCCTTTTTTGCATATTTTTGGATTAACCTTTAGGGGACATAGGCTGACCTTTTGCTTTTCAGTACATTTTTTAGCCATCATTTTTGTTGTTTTACTCTATTATACATGATTATCCCTAAGAAGGTTTTTTTCATGTACGTTTTAAGATTTCAATGTACATTTTTTCCACTAAGGGTTTTTTGACAATGCCCCAAAGCCAAAGTCTTCATTTTTCAATGTATTTGTTTTTCTTTCTCAAATCTCTTAACAACTTTAACCCCAATCAAAACTACCAAACACTTAATGTTTTTAACCTTTAAAAGGTATTTGATCAAATGATCTATTTCTGGGGCTGAGGTTGCTGAGGTAGTTAAAAAGCTCCTCGGTGGCAAGGCCCCGGGGGTGGATGAGATCCGCCCGGAGTTCCTTAAGGCTCTGGATGCTGTGGGGCTGTCTTGGTTGACAAGACTCTGCAGCATCGCGTGGACATCGGGGGCGGTACCTCTGGATTGGCAGACCGGGGTGGTGGTTCCTCTCTTTAAGAAGGGGAACCGGAGGGTGTGTTCTAACTATCGTGGGATCACACTCCTCACTTCCCGGTAAGGTCTATTCAGGTGTACTGGAGAGGAGGCTACGCCGGATAGTCGAACCTCGGATTCAGGAGGAACAGTGTGGTTTTCGTCCTGGTCGTGGAACTGTGGACCAGCTCTATACTCTCGGCAGGGTCCTTGAGGGTGCATGGGAGTTTGCCCAACCAGTCTACATGTGCTTTGTGGACTTGGAGAAGGCATTCGACCGTGTCCCTCGGGAAGTCCTGTGGGGAGTGCTCAGAGAGTATGGGGTATCGGACTGTCTGATTGTGGCGGTCCGCTCCCTGTATGATCAGTGTCAGAGCTTGGTCCGCATTGCCGGCAGTAAGTCGGACACGTTTCCAGTGAGGGTTGGACTCCGCCAAGGCTGCCCTTTGTCACCCATTCTGTTCTGAACTTTTATGGACAGAATTTCTAGGCGCAGTCAAGGCGTTGAGGGGATCCGGTTTGGTGGCTGCAGGATTAGGTCTCTGCTTTTTGCAGATGATGTGGTCCTGATGGCTTCATCCGGCCAGGATCTTCAGCTCTCACTGGATCGGTTCGCAGCTGAGTGTGAAGCGACTGGGATGAGAATCAGCACCTCCAAGTCCGAGTCCATGGTACTCGCCCGGAAAAGGGAGGAGTGCCATCTCCGGGTTGGGGAGGAGATCTTGCCCCAAGTGGAGGAGTTCAAGTACCTGGGAGTCTTGTTCACGAGTGAGGGAAGAGTGGATCGTGAGATCGACAGGCGGATCGGTGTGGCGTCTTCAGTAATGCGGACGCTGTATCGATCCGTTGTGGTGAAGAAGGAGCTGAGCCGGAAGGCAAAGCTCTCAATTTACCGGTCGATCTACGTTCCCATCCTCACCTATGGTCATGAGCTTTGGGTTATGACCGAAAGGACAAGATCACGGGTACAAGCGGCCCAAATGAGTTTCCTCCGCCGGGTGGCAGGGCTCTCCCTTAGAGATAGGGTGAGAAGCTCTGCCATCCGGGGGGAGCTCAAAGTAAAGCCACTGCTCCTCCACATGGAGAGGAGCCAGATGAGGTGGTTTGGGCATCTGGTCAGGATGCCACCCGATCGCCTCCCTCGGGAGGTGTTTAGGGCACGTCCGACCGGTAGGAAGCCACGGGGAAGACCCAGGACACGTTGGGAAGACTATGTCTCCCGGCTGGCCTGGGAACGCCTCGGGATCCCCCGGGAGGAGCTGGACGAAGTGGCTGGGGAGAGGGAAGTCTGGGCTTCCCTGCTTAGGCTGCTGCCCCCGCGACCCGACCTCAGATAAGCGGAAGAAGATGGATGGATGATGGATGGATCAAATGATGTCACAGTTTTCAATTAGTATATATATTTGCACAACACGTTGTTTTACTAACTTAAACCTGTGACATTATCTGAGCAAAGGGCCTCTAAAAAAGTTAAACAAAAAAAAACATTACATGTTCAATATTTTTTTTTAGGACTAAAGTTTAAGACATTTCAGTAAATAAAAAAAATAAAAAATTCTAAATTTTTTTACGCCATTTAAAGATAATTAAAATCAAATGTTGATTAATATTTAAATGTTGGATTTTATAATGATTAAAAACAGTGACAATTAGTTTTACATATATTTATAGTTCACAGTTTTACAATATTTCTATATTACGACTACATTTAAAAAATACATGGGTATATAGATACGGGTCAAACTCAAAAAATGTGAATATGGTGTGGAAGTCAATTCATTTCAGCAATTCAACTTCAAATGTGGAACTAATATTTGATATTAACTCATTAATTTGTGTGTTATAATGTTGATGATCATGGTAATGTCAGGCTTGGACGAAGGAAGGGACTCAGATGCAGAGATGTGATTCCAAATAAAGCTTTTATTTTGAAAAACTCTTTAAGCCTCCAGAGCCGAGTAAATTCAACTACTATGAAATTACAAAAAATAGATATCGACAAAATGTTCCAAAAGGGAAAAACCGAAAATCACTCCAAAAGGAGGAAATACAAAAATAAGGACAATTATAATTAACACCGTATCTGTTATCAAAAAACTTTAACAAAAAACGCTCCAACAGGAGGAAGAAAAATAAAGACTATAAAACTTACTACTCTAATAAATGTAAACAAAAAATCACTCAAAAACTTTGAGGAAAAATCATTAGGGAAAAATTATAACTCACCACTGCGGTAGAAAAAAGGTTGAATAACAAAAGTCGCTCTGAGGGAGGAGAAAAAGTTAATTCAAATTTACACCGTGGGATATTCTGGAACATGAACATGGAACGCAAGACAGGCACGAAAGCTCGAGACAATCTGGCACAGAACAAGGGGAGGCATGGGCTTATATAGAACATGAGGGTAATGGGAAACAGGTGGAAACAATCAAGGGTCAGGAATGACATCAGACTGGTGACACAAGAGGAAGGACCTGTGATCTGAAACAAGAGGAGTTGCTTTTCAAAATAAAACATGTAAATCACAAGACAGAAAAAACCAAGACAAGACTTCCCTCACCGCGGTGTGACAGGTTTACAGTTTTTAAAAAAACCCAACATTTTCTGGGATTTTCATTTTTCAGAAGCTGAAAGCTACAGTCATCAAAATGATATCAAAAGAAGTCTTGAATTGCATGTAATGTATTAGTTTCACCTTGTAAAACTAATTGCTGGAATTAGGGATGTCCGATAATGGCTTTTTGCCGATATCCGATATTCCGATCTTGTCCATCTCTTTAATTACCGATACCGATATCAACCGATACCGATATCAACCGATGTATACAGTTGTGGAATTAACACATTATTATGCCTAATTTGGACAACCAGGTATGGTGAAGATAAGGTACCTTTAAAAAAATAAAATAAAATAAAATAAGATAAATAAATTAAAAACATTTCCTTTAATAAAAAAGAAAGTAAAACAATATAAAAACAGTAATGAAAATGAGTAAAATTAAGTGTTAAAGGTTAGTACTATTAGTGGAGCAGCGGCACGCACAATCATGTGTGCTTACGGACTGTATCCCTTGCAGACTGTATTGATATATATTGATATATAATGTAGGAACCACAATATTAATAACAGAAAGAAACAACCCTTTTGTGTATGAGTGAAAAATGGGGGAGGGAGGTTTTTTGGGTTGGTGCACTAATTGTAAGTGTATCTTGTGTTTTTTATGTTGATTTAATAAAAAAATAAAAAATAAAATAAAAATAAAAAAAAAACAATACTGATAATAAAAAAAACGATACTGATAATTTCCGATATTACATTTTAACGCATTTACCGGCTGATAATATCAGCAGGCCGATATTATTTGACATATCTAGCTCATACTTGCCAACCTTGAGACCTCCGATTTCGGGAGGTGGGGGGCGTGGTCGGGGTGGGGCGGGGGCGTGGTTGGGGTAGGGGCTAAGAGGGGAGGAGTATATTTACAGCTAGAATTCACCAAGTCAAGTATTTCATATATATATATATATATATATATATATATACACATATAAGAAATACTTGACTTTCAGTGAATTCTAGCTATATATATATATATTTTATTATATATATATATATATATATATATATATATATATATATATATATATATATATATATATATATATATATATATATATGTATGTGTGGGAAAAAATCACAAGACTATTTCATCTCTACAGGCCTGTTTCATGAGGGGGGGTTCCCTCAATCATCAGGAGATTTTAATGGGAGCATTCACATACCATGGATTATATAGGGCACAGAGTGGGTGGGTACAGGCTGATTGCCCTCTCAACGGGGGGTGCTTACAAACATCAGTTGTCTACCAATCTAAGGTAACACGCAAGGACATTAACACATCCGACACATATGTAGGATTAACTGAAGGAGAGTTCAAAACCAGATGGAACAATCACAAGGCTTCTTTCAGGAACCAAAACCTGCGGAATACCACAGAACTCAGCAAACACATTTGGGACCTCAAAGACAATAATGTTGAATATTCAATAACATGGCAAATTCTTGCATCCAGCACACCTTACAATAGTGGTAATAAAAGATGCAACCTATGCTTGAAAGAAAAACTGTTTATTATTTACCGTCCAGACCTGTCATCCCTCAACAAGCGCAGCGAAATTGTAACACATGAGCCAATCACCACGCCCCTACACCAGCCTGTACCCACCCACTCTGTGCCCTATATAATCCATGGTATGTGAATGCTCCCATTAAAATCTCCTGATGATTGAGGGAACACCCCCTCATGAAACAGGCCTGTAGAGATGAATTAGTCTTGTGATTTTTTCCCACACATACATATATTGCGCTCTACTACGGTATCGAGCACTATTTTTTGGATAACCTTATTAAGACATATATATATATATATATATATATATATATATATATATATATATATATATATATATATATATATATATATATATATATATATATAAATAAAATAATACTTGAATTTCAGTGTTCATTTATTTACACATATACACACACATAACACTCATCTACTCATTGTTGAGTTAAGGGTTGAATTGTCCATCCTTGTTCTATTCTCTGTCACTATTTTTCTAACCATGCTGAACACCCTTTCGCAGGTACCCAGAAAGGTTTCGAGTACCACCAAAAAAAACAGAATCTCTGAAGACAGTATAAAAATCTGTGTTAAATTTGTACAAATACTGTTTGTATAATAAGCATGTTATTTTTTTTACAAATGAGGGTTAAGAGTTCAGTACTAAAAAAAAAAAAAAGAAAATAATGTGGCTTAAGTACAGTTTTTTAATCGAGCTGCTGCATTTTTTTGGTTGGGTTGTTTATTTATTTTGAGTAACTTCTATACATTTCTAAAAGGGGAGGAATGTAATAGAGTGATCTATGTTTGTCTGTTGCCATCTCCTGGTGAATGTTGGCTATAGCGTACCGGGGTTACTTTTCGGTTCGGCCAACAATTTACGTGGTGTTGCGCACACGACGTCACTCAGGTCCGCCTGAATTTCGGGAGATTTTCGGGAGAAAATTTGTCCCGGGAGGTTTTTGGGAGAGGCGCTGAATTTCGGGAGTCTCCCAGAAAATCCGGGAGGGTTGGCAAGTATGATCTAGCTGGAATGCACCATTTTTTTTTTAGTTCCACCTGTATGTTTCAAAGTTACACGTGCAGCTGCCGGACGATGAAAACATTCCTTCGCAATTAAGATGTGAAGTAGTTTGCTAAAAGTAAAAGGTGCAAACGGGTAGCTGGAAGTCGGCTGAAAGCAATTTTCTGCTTTCTGCCTTCTTTTCAAATCAGCGTCGTGCGTCCCGGCTTATTAATATGCATAGGGACGATCCCCCCCCATGATTTCTTTTTTAGTTATCTGTTGCACATCCTCCTCATCAAGCGCAGAGATGGAAAAGACACAGGTGATTGGAGGGTTTGTTGCGACTGTGACATTACTTACCGCTCGCTGCAAACAGTTCACCCCTTCATCTTTTATTCAGCGCTGAAATGTTGCTCAGCTCAGATAAGTTATGCACCAC
>NC_084548.2:3230000-3330000 GCF_033978685.3 Nerophis lumbriciformis
ACAAGCTAGCAAGCTACAGAGTTTGCCGACAATGTATTTATTGTAAAGTGTATACAAAGGAGTACGGAAGCTGGACAAATAAGATGCCAAAAACCAACCACTTTCATGTGGTATTGGACAGAAAGGAGGACTTTTTTTCTCCTCCATTCGAAAATGCGGACATTATCAGCACCACTGTCTGATTCCAATCAATGCAAGTCATTAGAATCAGGTAATACACCAACTTATATTCTTGTCTTCATGAAAGAAAGGAGTCTATATGTGTTAAACATGCTTGTATTATCTTTAAACACCTTTAACTTATTAACAATATTAACTATATGTGTTAAACATGCTTGTATTATCATTAAACACCTTTAACTTGTTAACAATATTAACTATATGTGTGAAACATGCTTGCATTATCTTTAAACACCTTTAACTTATTAACAATATTAACTATGTGTTAAACATGCTTGCATTATCTTTAAACACCTTTAATTTATTAACAATATTAACTATATGTGTTAAACATGCTTGTATTATCTTTAAACACCTTTAACTTGTTAACAATATTAACTATATGTGTTAAATATGCTTGCATTATCTTTAAACACCTTTAACTTATTAACAATATTAACTATGTGTTAAACATGCTTGCATTATCTTTAAACACCTTTAACTTATTAACAATATTAACTATATGTGTTAAACATGCTTGTATTATCATTAAACACTTTTAACTTGTTAACAATATTAACTATATGTGTTAAACATGCTTGCATTATCTTTGAACACCTTTAACTTATTAACAATATTAACTATATGTGTTAATCATGCTTGCATTATCTTTAAACACCTTTAACTTATTAACAATATTAACTATATGTGTTAAACATGCTTGTATTATCATTAAACACCTTTAACTTGTTAACAATATTAACTATATGTATTAAACATACTTGTATTATCATTAAACACCTTTAATTTATCAACAATATTAACTATATGTATTAAACATTATTGTATTATCATTAAACACCTTTAATTTATTAACAATATTAACTATATGTATTAAACATTCTTGTATTATCATTAAACACCTTTAATTTATTAACAATATTAACTATATGTATTAAACATTCTTGTATTATCATTAAACACCTTTAATGTATTAACAATATTAACTATGTGTTAAACATGCTTGTATTATCATTAAACACCTTTAACTTGTTAACAATATTAACTATATGTGTTACACATGCTTGTATTATCATTAAACACCTTTAACTTGTTAACAATATTAACTATATGTGTTAAACATGCTTGCATTATCTTTAAACACCTTTAACTTATTAACAATATTAACTATATGTGTTAAACATGCTTGTATTATCTTTAACCACCTTTACGTTGTTAACAATATTAACTATATGTGTTAAACATGCTTGCATTATCTTTAAACACCTTTAACTTATTAACAATATTAACTATGTGTTAAACATGCTTGCAATATCTTTAAACACCTTTAACTTGTTAACAATATTAACTATATGTATTAAACATTCTTGTATTATCATTAAACACCTTTAATTTATTAACAATATTAACTATGTGTTAAACATGCTTGCATTATCTTTAAACACCTTTAACTTGTTAACAATATTAACTATATGTGTTAAACATACTTGCATTATCTTTAAACACCTTTAACTTGTTAACAATATTAACTATATGTATTAAACATACTTGTATTATCATTAAACACCTTTAATTTATTAACAATATTAACTATATGTGTTAAACATGCTTGCATTATCTTTAAACACCTTTAACTTGTTAACAATATTAACTATATGTATTAAACATGCTTGCATTATCATTAAACACCTTTAACTTGTTAACAAAAACATATATTTCATAAATAAGTAAATGTAAATTATATATATGAATGAGGTAGATCCCCACGACTTGATCAATTGAAAAGTAGCTCGCCTGCAGAAAAAGTGTGAGCACCCCTGCCTTAGATTACGCACACATACTTTTGCCATTCTTTTAAAAGTATGTAGAGTTTTCCTCCTTTACTTACTTCTTCTCCTTGTTATTTTTGATATATGCACAGAAATATATTTTTTACTTAAAAAAGGGCAAGAAACTATATACCGTATTTTTTGGACTATAAGTCGCACCGGCCGAAAATGCATAATAAAGAAGGAAAAAACCATAAATAAGTCGCACTGGAGTATAAGTCGTGTTTTTGGGGGAAATTTATTTGATAAAATCCAACACCAAGAATAGACATTTGAAAGGCAATTTAAAATAAATCAAGAATAGTGAACAACAGGCTGAATAAGTGTACGTTATATGAGGCATAAATAACCAACTGGTATGTTAACGTAACATATTATGGTAAGAGTCATTCAAATAACTATAACATATAGAACATGCTCAGTGATGGCTGGTGAGGCACTGACTTCATCACAGTCAGATTTACAAACATATGAACCCTAAAGAGTATCTTATTCACCATTTGATTGGCAGCAGTTAACGGGTTATGTTTAAAAGCTCATACCAGCATTCTTCCCTGCTTGGCACTCAGCATCAAGGCTTGGAATTGGAGGTTAAATCACAAAAAATTATTCCCGGGCGCGGCGCCGCTGCTGCCCACTGCTCCCCTCACCTCCCAGGGGGTGATCAAGGGGATGGGTCAAATGCAGAGGACAAATTTCATTACACCTAGTGTGTGTGTGACAATCATTGGTACTTTAACTTAACTTTAACTTTACACATACAAACTGTAGCACACAAAAAAGCACATTTAATAAAAAAAACGTTATTATGGTCTTACCTTTACTTATAAATTAAGTCCATGCACCGCAACTAAAGCCCTCACTTAAACAAGTGTAACCGAGGGTTTATAAATGTCGCCTATACTGTATGAAACTACAAAATAACAAACACGGAGGCTCCAGTTTACACGAGGACCACTTTATTTACCTTCTTTCAAAAACCTCCGCTCCACTACAACATGTCATCACTTCCGCTCTTGGCGCCTTCAAAATAAGAGCCCGAGGCATATACTGTATAACAGCGCATAACAGGAACTTAACATCACAAATAGGAAAGCCCATAAAAATAGGTTACAAAAGTTATTTAATAAGAAGCCAAAAAGTGCAAAAACAATAATGTTCGTGTTGGAGGAGTTGAGAATTAGGTACACCTGCAGTCTGCAGGTGTACCTAATGTTGTGGCCCTGCAGTCATTCACAACTCCTCCAACACGAACATTATTGTTTTTGCACTTTTTGGCTTCTTATGAAATAACTTTTTTAAATAGATTCAATCTTGCACGTGGAAAGTTTAAGTGTGGGCTTTAGTTGATATAACAATTCTACGGCGGGGGTGCAGGAGGCGGGGCTACTGGAGCCTCAGCCAGTGCGTCTTTTGCAGCCGTTTTATGATCGCTCAGCACAAGAAATACGTCACACACATACAGTTGTTGACAAAATACACTGTACATTATATACCTCAGCTAACTAAACTATGGAAATGTATAATATAGTTCATATAGCAATACGGTCTCACTGCACAGCAGGCCAGCAGTTAGCCGAGTCCGTCCATGTTGAGGCACTGAGTGACGTGCCTCAACCGGCTGCTGTTCACCGCACCGTCTCTTCTCAGTATTTGAACGGCAAATGTGAAAATTCAGCGATTTTGAATAAAAATAATCTAAAACTGGTGAAGTTAAATGGAAAATAACTTTATAGTATAATCACTACATACATATAACAATTTAATTATTTTTTTTTATTTTTAAATTTTGTTTCTTTCCTCACCTGCCTCTAGTGACTGCACGTCACTGAACATGCTATACGTTTACCAAACAATCTGTCACTCCTAATCGCTAAATCCCATGAAATCTTATACGTCTAGTCTCTTACGTGAATGAGATAAATAATAATATTTGACATTTCACACATAAGTCGCTCCTGAGTATAAGTCGCACCCCCGGCCAAACTATGAAAAAAAACTGCGACTTATAGTCCGAAAAATACGGTAAACGCTGGCCATGGTGAAGATTTTCCAAACATTATCTTTAGCGGAGAGTTGATAACAATATTTATTACTTTTAGTTATATTTTTCAATGTGTTTATATAATTTGTGTTTATTTTATTACAAATTGAATCCAGTATAATTGAATATCCATGTATTTTTTTTTTATGTAATAGTTTTTAAAAGTAGTTAAATCAGGTTGTCCAACTCAAACTTGGACAGTAGACTAAATAAGCAATAATTGTTTGACTATTGTTCACAATCAATATAAAATACATGACGATAGATGGATTTTTTTTTTTTAATGCATTCTAACTTTTAAATAAATGCGATCAAAAGTCTGCTTACAATGGAGCCGTTAAATTTTGCCTATAAAAAGCATCCTAACACCTCCAATAGGGTTTTATATACATACTGTAAGTATATATGTAATGTAGTAACATGGATATTTAATATTTACCTATTTTGATCATTTTAAGCAAACCTGACGCATTCATTTCAAAAGACGTTTACTTTTTTTTCTTTTCTTCATCACTGATTATTACTTAGTGCAGACTTTATGAGGACCAACGAACAAAATGAAACCGCACTTACTGTACAATGTCTGCTGTCATTAGGATGCTAGAATCCCATTTCGATGAAGAATGTCTCATAATCCTCACGAAGACAAGTGATGGGGGTTTTAAATGGCTGTCAAATTGTGCCAACTTGTCGGATTACATGGTCAGCCATCTACTTTCCAGGCGACAGGCATGATTTATGATTTACAATAAAGTTCCAAGGAGCAAGGAAGCGAAACAGCAGACCACACGGTAGTGATCACGGCGCCGCTATAAATAGTTTGTCTGTGTTGAGGCTTATAATAACAATATTAGTAATTATTGTTAATATTCAAGTCACAAACTGTAAATGGAGTATCGTTGGCGGTTTATGAATGGTTATTGGATTTTGTAGGCGACATAGAGGACCACCCATTGGCTCCGCTAGAAGCTGACTTTTTTTTTTACGTTTATTTACAAGTTAGAATGCATTAAAAAATACATTCATACATTGTCATGTCTTTCATAATGATTGTAAACGATAGGCAAAGTTCCCCTTTAAAACATATTTTAAATAGCCGCACCGTCACCAAAAGCCTCAGATATATATCGGTACGAAATATTGTGTAAATGTTTATTTACATAGCTTAATTGTTTCCATACAGTGTCTGTAACAAGGCAGTAAAACGGCTGATCAAACAAATCAGAAGTCATCGTCATGGACCCGCTAGCTGCGGAAGCTAAAAAGACTCATTATCTCCACGGTGCCGTTTTAGTGAATGTACATAACTTAAAAACAATACAAACACCGACACTCCTACAGACATCACACATAATAATAATAATAATAATAATAACTGGGATTTATATAGCGCTTTTCTAAGTACCCAAAGTCGCTTTACATGTAGAACCCATCAATCGTTCACACCTGGTGGTGGTAAGCTACTTTCATAGCCACAGCTGCCCTGGGGTAGACTGACAGAAGCGTGGCTGCAATTTTGCGCCAACGGCCCCTCCGACCACCACCTATCATTCATCATACAATTCACCGGTGTGAGTGGCACCGGGGGAAAAGGGTGAAGTGTCCCGCCCAAGGACACAACGGCAGTGATTTTTTTTTTTGGGATGGTAAGAGGCGGGGAGCGAACCTGCAACCCTCAGGTTTCTGGCACGGTTGCTCTACCCACTATGCCATGCCGCCCCAACATGGGACTGTTTAGTAAGTATTAGAAGTTTTAATTACATTATGGAACTTATAAACGTCGCTTAGAGTGATGAATGAAGAATCCTTTCAAACAGAAAGGCTATAAAGTAAACAGCACTTGAACTTCCGGTTCAAGGCACAAAACAAGGCAGTACAGTATGTGGAACAGTCTCCCTGATCACCTGAGGGCACCACAGACTGTGGATGCTTTTAAAAAAGGCTTAAAATGTGTGATATATGCGTGCTAGTGCTAGCTATTAGGCTGTTCTAGCTTTTATTTGTATTTATTTTTATTATCTTTTTTTTTTTTTAAATACACTGTAGCACTTTGAGATTGTTTGCTCAATGTAAAGTGCTTTTACAAATAAAATCTATTATTATTATTTACAACCCACACATACTTGCCAACCCTCCCGAATTTTCCGGGAGACTCCCGAAATTCAGCGCCTCTCCCGAAAACCTCCCGGCACAAATATTCTCCCGAAAATCTCCCGATTTTCAGCCGGAGCTGGAGGCCACGCCCCCTCCAGCTCCATGCGGACCTGAGTGAGGACAGCCTTTTTTCAGATGGGAAGACAACAGGGTGACAAGAACTAAATCAACCATACTAGAGATAAATTGTATTATTATGTTTATCTTACCTAAAAATAAATATATTTACTAATTAAAAAAAACAAAAACAAAATAAATTTTTACTATATTTTGCTAAAAACATCAAAATTAATTGTATTTTTATTTGCATTTTTTCTGACTCCTTATTACATTCAGCCATAGAATTATACTTTAAAATAAAAATATTTGAAATAATTAATTTTAAATGATCATAATTCATTTAAAATAACCATATTTAATTATTAAAATAATTGCTTGTTTATCAACAACTTTAGCATTTTATTCATTACATTTTGAAGCTCTCAGAAGCCAAGTTATGTTATATTCCTTAAGATTTATTTATGCAAGTTTGAAGTATCAATTATCTAAACACAGTTTTGTTTGCATATTTTCAGGATATATATACCGGTATATATATATATATATATATATATATATATATATATATATATATATATATATATATATATATATATATATATGTATATATATATATATATATATATATGTAGATATACATATTTAATTGTATATACATATATTTGCATATTTTAGAACACACACATATATATATATATATATATATACCTGCAGTGAGTGAGTCACAGCACAAACAATAACACACCTTTTCAGTGTTAGGAACTATTTGTTGAATACAAAACATTGTAGCCGTTAGCGAAGTAAAATCCTTACATTAGCCGTGACGTTTTATAAGCCGCAAGATTTCAACGAATTGGAAAAAAAAGTAGTGGCCTGTAGGCCGGAAAATACGGTAATCTTTAGTTGCAGCCCTAATTATTAGCACTCTGTGACAAATATTAAATATGTACGAACAAAATCCACCACGGTCTGCCAATCCAGAGGCACCGGAGGGTGTGTTCTAACTATCATGGGATCACACTCCTCAGTCTTCCCGGTAAGGTCTATTCAGGTGTACTGGAGAGGAGGCTACGCCGGATAGTCGAACCTCGGATTCAGGAGGAACAGTGTGGTTTTCGTCCTGGTCGTGGAACTGTGGACCAGCTCTATACTCTGGGCAGGGTCCTTGAGGGTGCATGGGAGTTTGCCCAACCAGTCTACATGTGTTTTGTGGACTTGGAGAAGGCATTCGACCGTGTCCCTCGGGAAGTCCTGTGGGGAGTGCTCAGAGAGTACGGGGTATCGGACTGTCTGATTGTGGCGGTCCGCTCCCTGTATGATCAGTGCCAGAGCTTGGTCCGCATTGCCGGTAGTAAGTCGGACACGTTTCCAGTGAGGGTTGGACTCCGCCAAGGCTGCCCTTTGTCACCGATTCTGTTCATAACTTTTATGGACAGAATTTCTAGGCGCAGTCAAGGCGTTGAGGGGATCCGGTTTGGTGGCTGCAGGATTAGGTCTCTGTTTTTTCAACATGATGTGGTCCTGATGGCTTCATCTGGCCAGGATCTTCAGCTCTCACTGGATCGGTTCGCAGCCGAGTGTGAAGAGACTGGGATGAGAATCAGCACCTCCAAGTCCGAGTCCATGGTTCTCGCCCATAAAAGGGTGGAGTGCCATCTCCGGGTTGGGGAGGAGATTTTGCCCCAAGTGGAGGAGTTCAAGTACCTCGGAGTCTTGTTCACGAGTGAGGGAAGAGTGGATCGTGAGATCGACAGGCGGATCGGTGCGGCGTCCTCAGTAATGCGGACGCTGTATCGATCCGTTGTGGTGAAGAAGGAGCTGAGCCGGAAGGCAAAGCTCTCAATTTACCGGTCGATCTACGTTCCCATCCTCACCTATGGTCATGAGCTTTGGGTTATGACCGAAAGGACAAGATCACGGGTACAAGCGGCCCAAATGAGTTTCCTCCGCCGGGTGGCGGGTCTCTCCCTTAGAGATAGGGTGAGAAGCTCTGTCATCCGGGAGTAGCTCAAAGTAAAGCCGCTGCTCCTCCACATGGAGAGGAGCCAGATGAGGTGGTTTGGGCATCTGGTCAGGATGCCACCCGAACGCCTCCCTAGGGAGGTGTTTAGGGCACGTCCGACCGGTAGGAGGCCGCGGGGAAGACCCAGGACACGTTGGGAAGACCATGTCTCCCGGCTGGCCTGGGAATGCCTCGGGGTCCCGCAGGAAGAGCTGGACGAAGTGGCTGGGGAGAGGGAAGTCTGGGCTTCCCTGCTTAGGCTGCTGCCCCCGCGACCCGATCTCGGATAAGAGGAAGAAGATGGATGGATGGATGGAACGAACAAAATCCATCAAATGTTACAATAAGAGAAACTATGTAGAAACAATACTCACAGTACCGTATTTTTCGGACTATAAGTCGCAGTTTTTTTCATAGTTTGGCCGGGCTCCAGTGGGATTTATATATGTTTTTTTCCTTCTTTAATATGCATTTTCGGCAGGTGCGACTTAAACTCCGAAAAATACGCGAGTTACTTGCTGATGCTAATAGCATACCTGCCAACTTTTGAAATCAGAAAAACCTAGTAGCCAGGGTCCAAGGTCCAGGACAAAGTCCTGGTGGGGGGTTCCTTCGCCCCCCGACGCAAAATGATTATTAGCATTCAGACAGGTTAAAATGTTGCTAAAACCATCACTTTTTTTATCAGTCACAGTGACTTTTCAAAACAAAAATATTACAGCAAAAATCATATGGGTTGATTGACATGTTTATTCTGTAAGCTAACTTCAATAGTTTGAAATTATTTTGACAGTTAATGCCAGTTATCCTGTCAACCTTTCACAAGACTTCAATTTGTTAATTGAAAGTATAAACACTTTTTACAGTAAACAAATGGTAAAACAGTACTAAACAATTCCATAAAAATAAAAAAAATTGGTGTTATTATTAACTTTCTGTCCAAGCTTGTATAATCTACTGCCTTGTTCAATTGTAAAAAATATTCTGTGCCTAAAATTCACATTTCTATCACAATTATCATACTGTAAACATGGTAAGCTAACTTCATTAAAATGAATAGTCCTGTCAATAGCATGGAATTACAATTCAAATGTAGTTTTTTTGTAAGCCTTTCAAAAGAATTCAAAATATGAAAAATTAATGACAATTAATTGAAGCCATCAGACACTTGAAAAGTGGCACATCACATCTCTAATGTAATCATTTTAACTTTTCAACAGAAATAGCACTGCAAAAATATTAAGGACATAACTTCTGTATTTTGGTAGTTATGCTGTCAACATTTAACAAGATTTCTTCAACTTGGACTTGAAAGCATAAATAGTATAAACACTTTTAACAGTATAACAGTACTAAACAATTCCAATAGATAACATTGGTGTCATTACCTTTTTGTTTGCTCAATTATTGCCTCCGTAAGTAAAACTTCGGCATTTAACACATCCAAAGAATCTGTTTGGGCGACGAAAAACGTTGAAAGTTTTCCACTTGTATCGCTAGCAACGGCATTAGACTTGTGTTTTTTTGTCCCAACGTGGTCTTTTACATCGCTGATTCCTCCGTGTCCGATCGAAAAATCTTGTCTGCACAAGGTGCAATTCGCGTAGTTTTCACCCTTTTTGGAACGGATAATTATTCCCGGATAGGCTTTTGAATATTCTTCACGGAATGACTGCAGTTTTCTTTTCGGTTTAAGACTCGTATGCGATTTTTCTCCGGCTGATTCCATGATCGTTCGCTCGTTTGGAAACAATGACAACAGGTGCCTCGTGCTTGGCAACGGTGCTATAAATAGCCTCGCACATGGCATTCGGAATGGCTCGATAGGAAGTTACGGGAAGCAGTGTCGATTGTCATTGTTGTTACGCGATTTCGTGAATAAAACTTTTTAAAAAAATGTTTTTTTTTAATTAATGAAAAACCGTATTTTTTATCACTGCAACCGTAACCCGGAATAGGTTGATGAAAACCGTACTAATTACGGGAAAACCGGAGTAGTTGGCAGGTATGTAATAGTGCTTTTCGCCATTTTGTTTCAGATCCTGTCGGCGTTGCAGAAAGACGAGCAATCGCGGCGACAGAGGCTACGTGGCAAGCTGGAGCAGGTCATCGACACCATGGCGCTGACCAGCTGAGGGTTAAACCCGGTGGAACGCTGGCCAACAACGCCTTCCTTCCCAGACGCTCATCAACCGGACGAACAACAAAAAGTCCATTTAGTCCGTTCAACGAAGAGACGGCAGAGGAGCGATTGAATGGTCGAAGTCCGCTTTTTTTCTTTCTGCAAACCAAGCCCGGATTGGACCGAATTGAGCGAACGCGCAGTAGTCCGTGTTGACTCCGGTCCAGCAGAGGGCAGTGGGGTTTTTTTTGGGCCACAACCAGGACCTAAACCAGGGCGGATACTTGATCCCGTTTGGGGATATCCCTTTCCTGTTGCCATTATCAGGGTGGACACACGGAGGAGGAAGAACTGATGACAAACTCCCAACCATTTGGAACTTCCTTGCTTACGGTTGAATTGCCATTTCCTTCCTTCCCCGCCACACCGCCTCCTCTTCTTAGCGCTGTGCCGCTCATGTTACTGCTGAATTTGCACAACAGAAAGCTAAATCAAAAGAGAGCAAAGGATCTATGAACACATTTATAAATATATAAATACGAGCCTCTGTTTTGCGTTGAAAGAGACGTTTTTTTTTTTGTTTGTTTTAATGTATAAAAACGATAGGTTTGACAGGATTTGATATTTCCGCGTAGAAAATGTGAAAACTTCAAAAAGAAAAGAAAAAAAGCAACACGAGCTAAAGTTGCGTGCCATGTTTTACTTTGAATGTTGTTTAGTGCAAAGAGACTTTTTCTTTTACTTCGATGAAATGTGTTATGAAAAATGTTGTCATGCTTATTAGTGAGATTTTAAGGGGGGGAGGAAATATGTGAATGGGAAAACTGGACTTGCAGAAGGTTTCTATGTTTAATGCTGGTCAACCCACAGTGATGTTCTTCCACAAAATCCGCCAATGGATCCATTTGATTCACCAGCCCCTTTTACACAGAGCATACTTGCCAACCCTCACGAATTTTCCGGGAGACTCACGAAATTCAGCGCCTCTCCCGAAAACCTCCCGGGACAAATATTCTCCCGAAAATCTGAGTGAGGACAGCCTTTTTTCATGACGGGAGGACAACAGGGTGACAAGAACTAAAACATCCAGACTAGAGATACATTGTATTATTATGTTTATCTTACCTAAAAATAAATATATTTATTAAATAAAAAAAATAAAAAAATGTTTACTATATTTTGCTAAAAACATCAACATTAATTGTATTTTTATTTGTATTTTTTTCTGACTCCTTATTACACCCAGCCATAGAATTATACCGGTATATTAAAATAAACATATTTGAAATAATTAATTTTAAATTATCATAATTCATTTAAAATGACCATATTTAATTATTAAAATAATTGCTTGTTTATCAAAAATGTTAGCATTTTATTTATTACATTTTGAAGCTCTCAGAAGCCAAGTTATGTTATATTCCTTAATATTTATTTATGCAAGTTTGAAATATCAATTATCTAAACACAGTTTTTTGCATATTTTCAGGATGTAGATATATATATATAAGATATATATTAGAGATGCGCGGATAGGCAATTATTTCATCCGCAACCGCATCACAAAAGTCGTCAACCATCCGCATCCACCCGAACTAACATTTAATGAAAACCGCACCCGCCCGCACCCGCCCGTTGTTATTATATCTAATATAGACGATGCAAGGCATTAGTGAGGTTATAAAGCTTTTGCCTGTTAAAGAAAGGAGACTGATCCAATGGAGCACAGACATTCAATGCGTGCCACGCTGTCACGGCCCAGACGCGCACCAGTGCGCAATCATCTGGGAGCCGCGCTGAGCGCACCTCCAAGCACGTCTCGCTGCCGGCGACGGCCGGGTATGGGCCCAACGCTCCAGCGCCATCCATTTTCAGGGCTAGTTGATTCGGCAGGTGGGTTGTTACACACTCCTTAGCGGGTTCCGACTTCCATGGCCACCGTCCTGCTGTCTATATCAACCAACACCTTTTCTGGGGTCTGATGAGCGTCGGCATCGGGCGCCTTAACCCGGCGTTCGGTTCATCCCGCAGCGCCAGTTCTGCTTACCAAAAGTGACACCAGGGTGAGCCCCACCCCTTTCGTGAGCGTACTACGCGCGGAGTGACCCCTGTTACGAGCCCCCGGCCACGGGAGTGGCGGGCAGGTAAGCTGCTTACCTGCTGCGCGTGACGCCGGCCGCGGCGACGGCGGACGAGGCGGGGTGTCGGTGCGGTGGTGACCCTGGACGTGCGTCGGGCCCTTCTCGCGGATCGCCTCAGCTACGGCTCCCGGTGGGGCCCTCTCGGGGGAAGGGGTCTCGGTCCCGGACCCCGGCGAGGCGTCCCTTCTCCGCTCCGTAAAAGTGTCCATCTCTTTTTTTTTTTCTTCTTCTGTTGTGGCATATGCTGCAGGTGCCTGCTCGTTTTTCGTATGTGGGTAACAACATTTAACTATGTATATATATTTCCCAATTGGTTTAACTGCCACCCGCCTGAATCTATTTAAAATCTAATTTTTTTTTATTTCAACCGCCCGACCCGACCCGCGGATAAAATCAAATTTTTTTTAATTTCAACCGCCCGACCCGCGGATAATCCGCGGACTCCGCGGTTGTGTCCGCAAACCGCGCATCTCTAATATATATATATATATATATATATATATATGTATATATATATGTATGAAATACTTGACTTGGTGAATTCTAGCTGTCATTATACTCGTCCCCTCTTAACCACGCCCCCGACCACGCCCCCACCCCCCACCTCCCGAAATCGGAGGTGTCAAGGTTGGCAAGTATGACACAGAGATGCTCATCAGGTCTGCACTTTCACACACAAGACGAATACATTCCATGGACACCACTTCATGGATGAACACACTTCATGGACAACAACCCACAATTGCTAGTTCTGTCTGAGTTTAACGCATACAATTAATCACCAAAAAAAATGTATAAACGCTGATTAATCATGCAAATTAGTCGGAGGATTAATCGCGGACGTTACATGGATAGTTAAAGTACCAATTATTGTCACACACACACACACTATTTTTATAGCCTTTGGTATGACTCGGCCGGGGTTTGAACTCACAACCTACCCGTCTCAGGGCGGACACTCTCACCACTAGGCTACTGAGTAGATGACTAGTGTGCTCGCGAGCAAATTTAACTTCAAAATAAAACTGTTACAGTTCTAAAGGGGAACATTATCACAATTTCAGAAGGGTTAAAACCATTAAAAATCAGTTCCCAGTGGCTTATTTTATTTTTACTAATAATGCGCCACACTTTGAACCAAAACCAAACAAGAATGAGAAACACATTTCGGGAGAACATCTGCACCTTAACTCAACATAAACACAACAGAACAAATACCCAGAATCCCATGCAGCCCTGACTCTTCTCGGGCTACATTATACACCCCTGCTACCACCAAACCCCGCCCCCACCCCAACCCTGCTCCCTCACACATCAACTCCCCCCCCTCCCCCCCTTCTGTGCGTCGGTTGAGGTGGGCGGGGTTTGGTAGCGGGGGTGTATAATGTAGCCCGGAAGAGTCAGGGCTGCATGGGATTCTGGGTATTTGTTCTGTTGTTTTTATGTTGTGTTACGGTGCAAAATGTGTTTGTCATTCTTGTTTGGTGTGGGTTCACAGTGTGGCGCATTATTAGTAAGAGTATTAAAGTTTTTTTATACCGCCACCGTCAGTGTAACCTGTGTGGTTGTTCACCAAGTATGCATTGCTGTCACCTACGTGAGCAAGCAGAACCCCTATACAACTTGTAGCCTGGCCGGCACGCTGGTTGTAATGGTCGCTTAATACTGTACCGTCACGGCACGTTCGAGAGAATTCTTGCCCTGAAATTCGTAGTCTGCCGGAAAAATCGGGAGGGTCACACTAACGTTCAATTTTCATATTAAGGTGTGGTGTGGGCCGCGTGTCTGAGACCTTTGGTTTATACATAGCACAAAGCAAAAAAAAAAACATATCATCCATCCATCCATCCATCCATCTTCTTCCGCTTATCCGAGGTCGGGTCGCGGGGGCAGCAGCCTAAGCAGGGAAGCCCAGACTTCCCTCTCCCCAGCCACTTCGTCCAGCTCCTCCCGGGGGATCCCGAGGCGTTCCCAGGCCAGCCGGGAGACATAGTCTTCCCAACGTGTCCTGGGTCTTCCTCGTGGCCTCCTACCGGTCGGACATGCCCTAATCACCTCCTTAGGGAGGCGCTCGGGTGGCATCCTGACCAGATGCCCGAACCACCTCATCTGGCTCCTCTCGATGTGGAGGAGCAGCGGCTTTACTTTGAGCTCCCCCCGGATGACAGAGCTTCTCACCCTATCTCTAAGGGAGAGACCCGCCACCCGGCGGAGGAAACTCATTTCGGCCGCTTGTACCCGTGATCTTGTCCTTTCGGTCATAACCCAAAGCTCATGACCATAGGTGAGGATGGGAACGTAGATCGACCGGTAAATTGAGAGCTTTGCCTTCCGGCTCAGCTCCTTCTTCACCACAACGGATCGATACAGCGTCCGCATTACTGAAGACGCCGCACCGATCCGCCTGTCGATCTCACGATCCACTCTTCCCTCACTCGTGAACAAGACTCCGAGGTACTTGAACTCCTCCACTTGGGTCAAGATCTCCTCCCCAACCCGGAGATGGCACTCCACCCTTTTCCGGGCGAGAACCATGGACTCGGACTTGGAGGTGCTGATTCTCATCCCAGTCGCTTCACACTCAGCTGCAGGAGGAACAGTGTGGTTTTCGATAGAGAAAGGAAAACATATCATATCATTTTAAATTTCAAAATATTTTTGTGCCTCCCATTGTTTTCTTTAATTTGTGAAACTGTTTAAAATGGCTCTTTGACTGGTTAATGTTGCCGACTCCTGAACTAGGTTTACAGAATACGAAATACATTTGGCAACAACATGCACTTTGAGAGTGCAGACAGCCCAATTTCAGGCGCACTAAGAACATATATTTTTCCCACGATTTCAGCACTCAGGTTAACCATACCTAAATAGACACAA
Source organism: Nerophis lumbriciformis (assembly GCF_033978685.3). Taxonomy (NCBI): domain Eukaryota; kingdom Metazoa; phylum Chordata; class Actinopteri; order Syngnathiformes; family Syngnathidae; genus Nerophis; species Nerophis lumbriciformis. The sequence goes on from NC_084548.2 coordinate 3,245,410, forward strand.
AATACTGCATTACACAAGACTACCCGAATGTACTCGAATGATTGAAAAAAATACATGTTTTTAAGCTAAATTATTGGTAAACACAGTTTATGTATAATAATTTACGTAAAACCGCGAGTAATGAATAAAGTTTTCATCAATTAATATATTCTGTAGACATACCCTCATCCGCTCATTTTTCCTGAAAGCTGATCTGTCCAGTTTTGGAGTTGATGTCAGCATCTGCTTTGAGTGTCGCAGGATATCCACACGTTCTTGCCATCTCTGTCGTAGCATAGCTTCCGTCGGTAAAGTGTGCGGAACAAACGACTGACCATTTCGTCGACTTGATCAATAGCCATACAGGTCACACTGAGGGTGGCCGTATAAACAAGTTTAACACTGTTACAAATATGCGCCACACTGTGAACCCACACCAAACAAGAATGACAAACAAATTTCGGGAGAACATCCGCACCGTAACACAACATAAACACAACAGAACAAATACCCAGAAGTCCTTGCAGCACTAACTCTACATATACACCCCCGCTACCACCAAACCCCGCCCCCTCCAACCCCGCCCACCGCAACCCCGCCCCTTTATCTTCCGAATTGGGAGGTGTCAAGGTTGGCAAGTACGCTCTAGTATACTCTGGACTGACTTTCCCCGCAGCCTCGTATTTTGAACAAATTTCGTCCAATTTTCTTGCCACTTTCGCATCTTTGGGCCACTGGTGCAACTTGAATCCGTCCCTGTTCGTGTTGTTACACCCTCCGACAACACACCGACGAAAGTGAGAAAATGGCGGATTGCTTCCCGATGATCGCTCCGAGAGCGAATAATAGAAAGGCGTTTAATTCGCCAAAATTCACCCATTTAGAGTTGGGAAATCGGTTAAAAAAATGTATGGTCTTTTTTTCTGCAACATCAAGGTTACATAGGTCTGGTGATAATGTTCCCCTTTAAAATGTAATATCGGAAATTATTGGTATCGGTTTCAACATCCCGATATTTCCGAGAGACTCCCGAATTTCAGTGCCCCTCCCGAAAATCTCCCGGGGCAACCATTCTCCCGAATTTCTCCCGATTTCCACCCGGACCACAATATTGGGTGGCTGAGGGTGGCCGTATAAACAAGTTTAACACTGTTACAAATATGCGCCACACTGTGAACCCACACCAAACAAGAATGACAAACACATTTCGGGAGAACATCCGCACCGTAACACAACATAAACACAACAGAACAAATACCCAGAAGTCCTTGCAGCACTAACTCTACATATACACCCCCGCTACCACCAAACCCCGCCCCCTCCAACCCCGCCCACCGCAACCCCGCCCATTTAGAGTTCGGAAATCGGTTAAAAAAAATATATGGTCTTTTTTCTGCAACATCAAGGTATATATTGACGCTTACATAGGTCTGGTGATAATGTTCCCCTTTAAGGCGCATTCAAGTATATTATGTTTGTAGATTATGACAACAAAATCGCATTTGTGTCACTTTGATTAATCATGTTTTGAATTGTAATTATTCTGATGTGAAATTAATAGTTTGACAGCACTGCTTTCAACACAACAGGAACCCACTGTCACTATTGACATAGAATAAGTTACTACCTCATCCGTATCTGCGCCGTTTGTACGGAACAGGAATCCGGCTAAAAGATAAATAAAAAAATGTCTGTGTAAAAGGGGCTACTGACTCAGTCTATATTAACACTGTAGGTTAAATAGAACTTTGGCATACCTGCCAACTACTCGGGTTTTCCCGTAATTAGTACGGTTTTCGTCAACCTATTCCGGGTTACGGTTGCAGTGATAAAAAATACGGTTTTTCGTTAATTAAAAAAATTTTTTTTTTTTAAAGTTTTATTCACGAAATCGCGTAACAACAATGACAATCGACACTGCTTCCCGTAACTTCCTATCGAGCCATTCCGAATGCCATGCGCGAGGCTATTTATAGCACCTGCTGCCAAGCACGAGGCACCAGTTGCCATTGTTTCCAAACGAGCGAACGATCATGGAATCAGCCGGAGAAAAATCGCAAACGAGTCTTAAACCGAAAAGAAAACCGCAGTCGTTCCGTGAAGAATATTCAAAAGCCTATCCGGGAATAATTATCCGTTCCAAAAAGGGTGAAAACTACGCGAATTGCACCTTGTGCAGACAAGATTTTTTGATCGGACACGGAGGAATTAGCGATGTAAAAGACCACGTTGGGACAAAAAAAACACAAGTCTAATGCCGTTGCTAGCGATACAAGTGGAAAACTTTCAACGTTTTTCGTCGCCCAAACAGATTCTTTGGATGTGATAAATGCCGAAGTTTTATTTACGGAGGCAATAATTGAGCATGGAATTCCAATCACATGGGACAGTTATTTCGGAAAATGTTTCCCGACTCGAAAATCGCCAAAAAAAAATATGGATGTGGTCGAACCAAAACATCAAACATTATTCAGTGTCTTGGAACAGAATCCTCAAAAAGTATCGCCGATGTCATGAAGACGGAACCATTTAGCATGTCGACCGATTATGACGATGTAAAACTGTACCCCGTTTGTGTTCGATATTTCGATGACGACATTGGAAAAGTATTGTCAGTACTTATCTGTCTTTGAGGGAATGCAATACGGCTTCCACAGGCGAAAAACATTTGCAAAATACTCGCGGAAGAAATCCATCCATCCATCCATCTTCTTCCGCTTATCCGAGGTCGGGTCGCGGGGGCAGAAGCTTAAGCAGGGAAGCCCAGACTTCCCTCTCCCCAGCCACTTCGTCCAGCTCCTCCCGGGGGATCCCGAGGCGTTCCCAGGCCAGCCGGGAGAGATAGTCTTCCCAGCATGTCCTGGGTCCTACCGGTCGGACGTGCCCGAAACACCTTCCTAGGGAGGCATTCGGGTGGCATCCTGACCAGATGCCCGAACCACCTCATCTGGCTCCTCTCGATGTGGAGGAGCAGCGGCTTTACTTTGAGCTCCCCCCGAATGACAGAGGTTCTCACCCTATCTCTAAGGGAGAGCCCCGCCACTCGGCGGAGGAAACTCATTTCGGCCGCTTGTACCCGTGATCTTGTCCTTTCGGTCATGACCCAAAGCTCATGACCATAGGTGAGGATGGGAACGTAGATCGACCGGTAAATCGAGAGCTTTGCCTTCCGGCTCAGCTCCTTCTTCACCACAACGGATCGATACAGCGTCCGCATTACTGAAGACGCCGCACCGATCCGCCTGTCGATCTCACGATCCACTCTTCCCCCACTCGTGAACAAGACTCCGAGGTACTTGAACTCCTCCACTTAGGGCAAGATCTCCTCCCCAAACCCGGAGATGGCACTCCACCCTTTTCCGGGAGAGAACCATGGACTCGGACTTGGAGGTGCTGATTCCCATCCCAGTCGTTTCACACTCGGCTGCGAACCGATCCAGTGAGAGCTGAAGATCTTGGCCGGAGGAAGCCATCAGGACCACATCATCTGCAAATAGCAGTGACCTAATCCTGCAGCCACCAAACCAGATCCCCTCAACGCCCTGACTGCGCCTAGAAATTCTGTCCATAAAGGTTATGAACAGAATCGGTGACAAAGGGCAGCCTTGGCGGAGTCCAACCCTCACTGGAAACGTGTCCGACTTACTGCCGGCAATGCGGACCAAGCTCTGACACTGATCATACAGGGAGCGAACTGTCACAATAGAGCACAATAAAGCGGAAGAAATAGACTCAAACGAAATTTCCTTGGCAGAATTCGGTTTGCTTTGCTGCCGATAATGCTGCAGTGATGATGGGATCTAAAAAGGGTGTTGCAGCTTTCGTTACGGAAATGTCTCCTTCGGTTTACATCGCCGGTAAGTACAGTTCGTAGCATAAAAAAACTCACAAAACATCAAATCTGTGACTGATAGAAAAGCGATGGTTTTAGCAACATTTTAACCTGTCTGAATGCTAATAATCATTTTGCGTCGAAAGCCCCCCCTGAACCCCGCACCAGGACTTTGTCCTGGACCTACCGGGGGCCTGCGGCCCCTGGACCCTGGCTACTAGGTTTTTCTGATTTCAAAAGTTGGCAGGTATGCTTTGGTACCTAGGGTGTGTTCGTTAGCGACACCATTTGCAGTAAACGGGACGGGAAGTGATTCCCAAGGCAGGGAAGCGACGTCTGTGAAGGAAATGGTGGAAACCCGATTCACAGTTGTCATCGATTTGTCTCGGTAAACTCAAATATCGTACTCAAGTCATCTGATTTCAGTTCAGTCAGGTACAAAGGCCAATTCATTATTCGATGGGAGCATGAATTCAGTACAGCAGTTTACAGTTCACAAGATAGTGAATTCAAGTTCTTTAAACTACAATCATCAAAATGATTGAGAAATAGATGATTGAAAGATGCCTGTGATCAGGTCGTTGTATTCTCAGGGCATTGATTCCGTCACAATTGGACTCTTCTGATTGTTTTACTTGTGTCACCCAATCCGAGAGGCTTTATCGGTTCATGCTGGGAGCGTCTGAGGACCAAAAGTATTTATCCCTACTCCCGACAATTTTTAGGGCGCTATGAACAGCTGTTAAGATGCACAGAAGAAAAGCCAGCACAACAACAGTGCACTGTCTTTAGGTCAATCGGGAGTGATGGTGAGTCCCTAAACCAGTTGAGAACCACTGATCTGGATTGAATCCTGTCCCTCCCCCCTTACATACCTTCCTGGTCTTGCTTGGTTCAGTTCTTACAAAGTGAACCGTGCCGCTCGACGGGGAACACGGCGCTTTTGTAAGGTTCCATTGTCCTCAACCCAAACACCAGGATCTGTTTTAGATAAAGAAATATTTGATTTGTACTCCAATCTGCAGTTGAAACTAATTATTTGGTTCCACTCTTGAAATGTGAATGTGCTTTGTGAAAAAGATTCTGAAATGTACTTTTGCTGTTTTTGTTTGACATGTTGCAGGCCTTTTCTCTTAACTTCATTTTGTGGTTTTTATGAGGGTTGAGAAGAAAGCAGTTTCCAGTATGCACCTGTTTGACTTCAGTTCTCTGTAGAATTGAGTAGGATTCCACACAAAGACTAATGCGCTGTAATTATACTTTTGAATACCCAGATAGGGTTTTTAGTAGAGCATGTTCGTGGCTTAAAAGGCTCTTCTTTTAGTTCAAACTTCACATTTTTGTACCGTTTTCTACTCACTTCTACGGAGAACGCAGTCAAGTTATGGTTATTTTTGGCAAGAAAGTGTAATCCTGGTTTCTAGCAGACCAATGTAAATCCTGTAAGTGATTGTTTTGCAAAGTAGAGCACAAGACCAGACTGCATCAACAAACATCTCCCATGAGCTTTGAAATTAATGGAGATCTCCACGTAATGTTCCAATTGATCGAAGGCACAGTTCTTTCAATGAATTTGAAGAAAATGAGAAATGCTGCAGTTGACTCGTTTCTTATTTTAGTCGTCAGGCACCTTGGAGCAAAGTGCTGGCCTATAAATCGGGTCTTTTTCAAACTATTTTTTATTAAAAGTACCGAAGTCACGTCTTTCAAGACCCAATACTGTCAAGACATGTAGGTCGATGGGAGGAAACCAGGCCTTCTGCTATCAATGCATAATTATAGTCCCGTTTTCTAATAACGTTCACACATTAGTCCTCAAAAGCATAATTAAACGTGAGAAGTTCTGTAATTATCGAAATATCCTGGCTTTGAATTTGAACTTTGATTCCACGTGGCGGTATCTCGGTTTCTGTTATCCGTTCCAAAAACCGAAGATATTCCCATTAGATATCATGTAAAGCGGGTTCTTTTGGCTCATAGGACTCCTGAGGCAGCGGACAGGTACCGACAGGCCAAGCGGTGTGCGGCTTCAGCGGTCGCAGAGGCAAAAACTCGGACGTGGGAGGAGTTCGGGGGAAGCCATGGAAAACGACTTCCGGACGGCTTCGAAGCAATTCCGGACCACCATCCGCCGCCTCAGGAAGGGGAAGCAGTGCACTGTCAACACCGTGTATGGCGAGGATGGTGTTCTGCTGACCTCGACTGCGGATGTTGTGGATCGGTGGAGGGAATACTTCGAAGACCTCCTCAATCCCACCAACACGTCTTCCTATGAGGAAGCAGTGCCTGGGGAGTCTGTGGTGGGCTCTCCTATTTCTGGGGCTGAGGTTGCTGAGGTAGTTAAAAAGCTCCTCGGTGGCAAGGCCCCGGGGGTAGATGAGATCCGCCCGGAGTTCCTTAAGGCTCTGGATGCTGTGGGGGCTGTCTTGGTTGACAAGACTCTGCAGCATCGCGTGGACATCGGGGGCGGTACCTCTGGATTGGCAGACCAGGGTGGTGGTTCCTCTCTTTAAGAAGGGGAACCGGAGGGTGTGTTCTAACTATCGTGGGATCACACTCCTCAGCCTTCCCGGTAAGGTCTATTCAGGTGTACTGGAGAGGAGGCTACGCCGGATAGTCGAACCTCAGATTCAGGAGGAACAGTGTGGTTTTCGTCCTGGTCGTGGAACTGTGGACCAGCTCTATACTCTCGGCAGGATCCTTGAGGGTGCATGGGAGTTTGCCCAACCAGTCTACATGTGTTTTGTGGACTTGGAGAAGGCATTCGACCGTGTCCCTCGGGAAGTCCTGTGGGGAGTGCTCAAAGAGTATGGGGTATCGGACTGTCTGATTGTGGCGGTCCGCTCCCTGTATGATCAGTGTCAGAGCTTGGTCCGCATTGCCGGCAGTAAGTCGGACACGTTTCCAGTGAGGGTTGGACTCCGCCAAGGCTGCCCTTTGTCACCGATTCTGTTCATAACTTTTATGGACAAAATTTCTAGGCGCAGTCAAGGCGTTGAGGGGATCTGGTTTGGTGGCTGCAGGATTAGGTCTCTGCTTTTTGCAGATGATGTGGTCCTGATGGCTTCATCTGGCCAGGATCTTCAGCTCTCACTGGATCGGTTTGCAGCCGAGTGTTAAGCGACTGGGATGAGAATCAGCACCTCCAAGTCCGAGTCCATGGTTCTCGCCCGGAAAAGGGTGGAGTGCCATCTCCGGGTTGGGGAGGAGATCTTGCCCCAAGTGGAGAAGTTCAAGTACCTCGGAGTCTTGTTCACGAGTGAGGGAAGAGTGGATCGTGAGATCGACAGGCGGATCGGTGCGGCGTCTTCAGTAATGCGGACGTTGTATCGATCCGTTGTGGTGAAGAAGGAGCTGAGCCGGAAGGCAAAGCTCTCAATTTACCGGTCGATCTACGTTCCCATCCTCACCTATGGTCATGAGCTTTGGGTTATGACCGAAAGGACAAGATCACGGGTACAAGCGGCCGAAATGAGTTTCCTCCGCCGGGTGGCGGGGCTCTCCCTTAGAGATAGGGTGAGAAGCTCTGCCATCCGGGAGGAGCTCAAAGTAAAGCCGCTGCTCCTCCACATCGAGAGGAGCCAGATGAGGTGGTTCGGGCATCTGGTCAGGATGCCACCCAAACGCCTCCCTAGGGAGGTGTTTAGGGCACGTCCGACCGGTAGGAGGCCGCGGGGAAGACCCAGGACACGTTGGGAAGACTATATCTCCCGGCTGGCCTGGGAACGCCTCGGGGTCCCACAGGAAGAGCTGGACGAAGTGGCTGCGGAGAGGGAAGTCTGGGCTTCCCTGCTTAGGCTGCTGCCCCCGCGACCCGACCTCGGATAAGCGGAAAAAGATGGATGGATGGATGGATGGATAAACATTTGGGGTTTTGGCACTGGCCGCTAGACTGGATCTGACCAACTGATGAAGACTACTCAGACCTTTTCCTTTGAGAAACAAAGCAACATACACAGTTAACCATTTGATGATGATCATTTTGGGTAACTTTAGAGACATATTTATAAGATAGGATAGGTCTTTATTTTCATTGCACAAGTACAACAAAACTTTGTTTTCAGCACAAACCCGTTCAAGATTAGACAAACAAACAGTGTACAGGGTTACAGAACAGGAACGCTGATGGGTTGCCAAAAGGCGCCCTGTAAAAGATGGGAAAAAGGTAAACGCTGGGGAAGGATGAGTAAAAAAATCCAATCTAATCTGGGCTCCCAAGGGGATTGGGAAAAAACCTCCATAGCAAAGCACATATACATATTACAATGTACATCTCGAGATATCTAGCAACAGAGGAGAGGGGGTGGGGGGCCGCAGCTCTGAGGCGCTGACCATCCGTCCATCACCCCTATGGGATTTGTGTCACTACGGTTTTGGTTGAACCCAGGTGTTTATGACTTTGAAGGTTCCACTGTACTTGTCTGACAGCTAATGCTAAGCTAGGCTTAACAAATATAATGCTGCTAATTGCATTTTTAATATTAAAATAACATTGGCAATCCAACATTAAACGATTACAGTACTTAGCAGATTAGTCTCGCTTAACAAGTGGCTGGCTAGCTTCTGTAGAGAACAGGGACTAACGTTTATTGATAATTGGCCCTCTTTCTGGGGCAAACCAGGCTTGCTGATGAGGGACGGCCTTCACCCTAACCAGGAAGGCGCCATCATCCTGACTAAAAACATAGACTACTGTTTAAGTCACATTTGACTAACTACATAGAGCAAGCTCGGTCACAGGCAATTACAGAGCCTGCTAGTCCGGGTGAGGAGTCAGTTAAGCTAGAACTAGCCAGCGCCAGGCTGGATAATTCCTGTACGCATAGCAATTCTCTTAGAACAATACACAACTCACATAATGTGTTTTCTGTTGTGAATGTGTCCGGGGTAGATATGCATTCTAATGGGGTGGCAAATCATGATGCGTTCAGTCTAACGCAGCATCAAGCAAACAATCTGAAAATTCCCGTCGTATCAATTCCTAGATATGGTCGAAACTATTTAAAGTGCACTACGTATAATAAACGCAACATTATTAATATTGCTACTACGGATAATTTAAAGAAAAACTCGTCAAAACTGCCCAATACTTATAATATGGGCTTTTTAAACATAAGATCATTGTCTCCCGGGGTGGACCGCTCGCCTGTGCATCAGCTGGGAACATCTCTGCGCTGCTGACCCGTCTCCGCTCGGGATGCTGTCTTGCTGGCCCCACTATGGACTGGACTCTTACTATTATGTTAGATCCACTATGGACTGGACTCTTACTATTATGTTGGATCCACTATGGACTGGACTCTTATTATTATGTTAGATCCACTATGGACTGGACTCTCACTATTATGTTAGATCCACTATGGACTGGACTCTCACTATTATGTTGGATCCACTATGGACTGGACTCTCACTATTATGTTAGATCCACTATGGACTGGACTCTCACTATTATGTTAGATCCACTATGGACTGGACTCTTATTATTATGTTAGATCCACTATGGACTGGACTCTCACTATTATGTTAGATCCACTATGGACTGGACTCTCACTATTATGTTAGATCCACTATGGACTGGACTCTCACTATTATGTTAGATCCACTATGGACTGGACTCTTACTATTATGTTGGATCCACTATGGACTGGACTCTTATTATTATGTTAGATCCACTATGGACTGGACTCTCACTATTATGTTAGATCCACTATGGACTGGACTCTCACTATTATGTTGGATCCACTATGGACTGGACTCTCACTATTATGTTAGATCCACTATGGACTGGACTCTCACTATTATGTTGGATCCACTATGGACTGGACTCTTATTATTATGTTAGATCCACTATGGACTGGACTCTCACTATTATGTTAGATCCACTATGGACTGGACTCTCACTATTATGTTAGATCCACTATGGACTGGACTCTTACTATTATGTTAGATCCACTATGGACTGGACTCTCACTATTATGTTGGATCCACTATGGACTGGACTCTTATTATTATGTTAGATCCACTATGGACTGGACTCTCACTATTATGTTAGATCCACTATGGACTGGACTCTCACTATTATGTTAGATCCACTATGGACTGGACTCTTACTATTATTTTAGATCCACTATGGACTGGACTCTCACTATTATGTTAGATCCACTATGGACTGGACTCTTACTATTATGTTGGATCCACTATGGACTGGACTCATACTATTATGTTAGATCCACTATGGACTGGACTCTCACTATTATGTTAAATCCACTATGGACTGGACTCTTATTATTATGTTGGATCCACTATGGACTGGACTCTCACTATTATGTTAGATCCACTATGGACTGGACTCTTACTATTATGTTAGATCCACTATGGACTGGACTCTCACACTATTATGTTAGATCCACTATGGACTGGACTCTCACTATTATGTTAGATCCACTATGGACTGGACTCTCACTATTATGTTAGATCCACTATGGACTGGAATCTCACACTATTATGTTAGATCCACTATGGACTGGACTCTTACTATTATGTTAGATCCACTATGGACTGGACTCTCACTATTATGTTAGATCCACTATGGACTGGACTCTCACACTATTATGTTAGATCCACTATGGACTGGACTCTCACTATTATGTTAGATCCACTATGGACTGGACTCTTACTATTATGTTGGATCCACTATGGACTGGACTCATACTATTATGTTAGATCCACTATGGACTGGACTCTCACTATTATGTTAAATCCACTATGGACTGGACTCTTATTATTATGTTAGATCCACTATGGACTGGACTCTCACTATTATGTTAGATCCACTATGGACTGGACTCTCACTATTATGTTAGATCCACTATGGACTGGACTCTCACTATTATGTTAGATCCACTATGGACTGTACTCTCACAATATTATGTCAGACCCACTCGACATCCATTGCATTCGGTCTCCCGTAGAGGGGGGGGTTTACCCACATATGCGGTCCTCTACAAGGTTTCTCATAGTCATTCACATCGACGTCCCACTGGGGTGAGTTTTTCCTTGCCCTTATGTGGGCTTTGTACCGAGGATGTCGTTGTGGCTTGTGCAGCCCTTTGAGACACTTGTGATTTAGGGCTATATAAATAAACATTGATTGATTGATACTTGTAAGTTAGCATTAAGAAATGTAAAACACATTAAAAGCAGATTTTTTTCATTATTTTTCTGAAAGACATGCTAGCTAGGCTAAGCTAATGCTCTCCGGGCTCAAGCTACATAACACGTCTAAAAACTTTACAAAGAGAGTGGCTTTCATGATGCAAAAAAAAAGGACCACTATTAAAAATTCCAAAGCTGAAGTGGGACATATTTATTTTTTACTCGTATGTCTCGTATCAAAATATTATATTGGTTTTGAAAATGAAAAATATCAAAACGGCCCCGCATCCTTTGATTTTTTTTTTTAGTGTGCAGCCTTCAGTGGAAAAGGTTTTGACAACCCTGATGTGAATTGACATCGTTCTCAAACATGTTTCACAAAATCTCTCTCACCTTGATATTTTTCTTCTTCTTTTTAAATTCTGTTAAATTAGAAGTTTGGACTTTGGAAAGCTGTTATAAGTTGAAGGTTTATCCAGAGTGCATTGCGTTGGAAATGCGCACACTGAATCCTACGGACTTGAACAGTTTGTTCTTCTGTGTTCTAGCAAAGCAGAGTTTGATTTCTGCAGTTTTACTGACAGGGATGCTTCATGTGGTCATTGACCAAGATTATTCTACGGACGATACGTCTTTGATCTGCAGAAAGCACTCTGCGCTGTGAATCAGAAGGATATCAAGTCAAGTTTTGGGAGTATCCATCCATCCATTTTCTACCGCTTATTCCCTTTGGGGTCGCGGGGGGCGCTGGAGCCTATCTCAGCTACAATCGGGCGGAAGGCGGGGTACACCCTGGACAAGTCGCCACCTCATCGCAGGGCGTTTTGGGAGTAAAATCAATCAAATGTTGGGGATAGTTTTACTGGCTAAATGCAATTTGAGCCTGTGACCTGAATCCAAATGCAAATGTTCAACCTTCAAAGGACAAAGGCTGACTTTGTTGTCCCTTTGATACATTTTTGCTGTATTTTGGCCATCATTTTTGTTGCGTTACTTTATTCTACGTGTTGTTTTTTTCAAGTCAAAGCCCAATTCTTTTACAGGTTATTTGACAAGACCCCAAAGCCAAAACAGGACATTTAGGTCACATATTTTTCAAAGGGCACAAAAACCTTTTGGATTTATTTTTCACATTTTTCAATCAGCTCCAGTTTTGTAATGTTTTTTTTCTACGCTTTGAAAGACTTTTGATCAATTTATGTCACATTTTTTAAATTAGTATACCATATTTTTCGGAGTATAAGTCATATGAACCCTAAAGAGTATCTTATTCACCATTTGATTGGCAGCAGTTAACGGGTTATGTTTAAAAGCTCATACCAGCATTCTTCCCTGCTTGGCACTCAGCGTCAAGGCTTGGAATTGGGGGTTAAATCACCAACAATTATTCCCGGGCGCGGCGCCGCTGCTGCCCACTGCTCCCCTCACCTCCCAGGGGGTGATCAAGGGGATGGGTCAAATGCAGAGGACAAATTTCATTACACCTAGTGTGTGTGTGACAATCATTGCTACTTTAACTTAACTTTAACTTTACACATACAAACTGTAGCACACAAAAAAGCACATTTAATAAAAAAAAAAACGTTATTATGGTCTTACCTTTACTTATAAATGAAGTCCATGCACCGCAACTAAAGCCCTCACTTCAACTTTCCACGTGCAAGATTGAATCTATTTAAAAAAGTGTAACCGAGGGTTTATAAATGTCGCCTATACTGTATGAAACTACAAAATAACAAACACGGAGGCTCCAGTTTACACGAGGACCACTTTATTTACCTTCTTTCAAAAACCTCCGCTCCACTACAACGTGTCGTCACTTCCGCTCTTGGCGCCTTCAAAATAAGAGCTCAAGGCATATACTGTATAACAGCACATAACAGGAACTTAACATCACAAAGAGGAAAGCCCATGAAAATAGGTTAGAAAAGTTATTTAATAAGAAGCCAAAAAGTGCAAAAACAATAATGTTCGTGTTGGAGGAGTTGTGAATTAGATACACCTGCAGTCTGCAGGTGTACCTAATGTTGTGTCCCTGCAGTCATTCACAACTCCTCCAACACCAACATTATTGTTTTTGCACTTTTTGGCTTCTTATGAAATAACTTTTTTAAATAGATTCAATCTTGCACGTGGAAAGTTTAAGTGTGGGCTTTAGTTGATATAACAATTCTACGGCGGGGGTGCAGGAGGCGGGGCTACTGGAGCCTCAGCCAGTGCGTCTTTTGCAGCCGTTTTATGATCGTTCAGCACAAGAAATACTTTACACACATACAGTTGTTGACAAAATACACTGTACATTATATACCTCAGCTAACTAAACTATGGAAATGTATAATATAATTCATATAGCAATACAGTCTCACTGCACAGCAGGCCAGCAGTTAGCCGAGTCCGCAATCCATGTTGAGGCACTGAGTGACGTGCCTCAACTGGCTGCTGTTCACCGCACCGTCTCTTCTCAGTATTTGAACGGCAAATGTGAAAATTCAGCGATTTTGAATAAAAATAATCTAAAACTGGTGAAGTTAAATGGAAAATAACTTTATAGTATAATCACTGGATACATATAACAATTTAATTATTTTTTTTTCTTTTTACATTTTCTTTACATTCCATGATGGCAGGTGAGGCGGGGCCTCACCTGCCTCTAGTGACTGCACGGCACTGCTCCGGAGTATAAGTCGCACCGGCCGAAAATGCATAATAAAGAAGGGAAAAAACATATATAAGTCGCACTGGAGTATAAGTCGCATTTTTTGGGGGAAATGTATTTGATAAAACCCAACACCAAGAATAGGCATTTGAAAGGCAATTTAAAATAAATAAAGAATAGTGAACAACAGGCTGAATAAGTGTACGTTATATGAGGCATAAATAACCAACTGGTATGTTAACGTAACATATTATGGTAAGAGTCATTCAAATAACTATAACATATAGAACATGCTATACGTTTACCAAACAATCTGTCACTCCTAATCGCTAAATCCCATGAAATCTTATACGTCTAGTCTCTTACGTGAATGAGATCAATAATATTATTTGATATTTTACGCTAATGTGTTAATCATTTCACACTTAAGTCGCTATGAAAAAAAACTGCGACTTATAGTCTGAAAAATACGGTACATATTGTTGCGTTTGGACCAGTTGTTCCTCCCAGGGAATTCAAGTTGCTGGCCACTCCCAAGCTCTTTATGACACTTAAAGCTGAGTAGAAGAACCACCAGAGACAGAATAGGCATTTTGTAATTTATTTCCAAAGCTTTGGAAACAGAATGAGACCAGTCCAGCATAGAACATTCAATCGCGCAGCTAAGATGGTCTGATCTAAAATATGGAAACCTTCTCTTCTATAAAGTGTCTCTCCCTCCCACCCTCGTTGTCTTGTCTCTCTTTCCAGCCCAAACACATGCCCATTGTCCTCCTCAGCTGGGCACAGGAACAGATGAGGAAAAGGAGTATCTGTCGTCCTTACATTCCAAAGTCAAGGTTAGCACACAGTACTTGCAGACAACCAAAAGACCACAATTAGAAGAAGAACACTAGCTGTTTTGTAATATGATTATGAAAATAAAGAAGTAACACTTAAATACGGATATACAGGTAAAAGCCAGTAAATTAGAATATTTTGAAAAACTTGATTTATTTCAGTAATTGCATTCAAAAGGTGTAACTTGTACATTATATTTATTCATTGCACACAGACTGATGCATTCAAATGTTTATTTCATTTAATTTTGATGATTTGAAGTGGCAACAAATGAAAATCCAAAATTCCGTGTGTCACAAAATTAGAATATTACTTAAGGCTAATACAAAAAAGGGATTTTTAGAAATGTTGGCCAACTGAAAAGTATGAAAATGAAAAATATGAGCATGTACAATACTCAATACTTGGTTGGAGCTCCTTTTGCCTCAATTACTGCGTTAATGCGGCGTGGCATGGAGTCGATGAGTTTCTGGCACTGCTCAGGTGTTATGAGAGCCCAGGTTGCTCTGATAGTGGCCTTCAACTCTTCTGCGTTTTTGGGTCTGGCATTCTGCATCTTCCTTTTCACAATACCCCACAGATTTTCTATGGGGCTAAGGTCAGGGGAGTTGGCGGGCTAATTTAGAACAGAAATACCATGGTCCGTAAACCAGGCACGGGTAGATTTTGCGCTGTGTGCAGGCGCCAAGTCCTGTTGGAACTTGAAATCTCCATCTCCATAGAGCAGGTCAGCAGCAGGAAGCATGAAGTGCTCTAAAACTTGCTGGTAGACGGCTGCGTTGACCCTGGATCTCAGGAAACAGAGTGGACCGACACCAGCAGATGACATGGCACCCCAAACCATCACCCAACCATGCAAATTTTGCATTTCCTTTGGAAATCGAGGTCCCAGAGTCTGGAGGAACACAGGGGAGGCACAGGATCCACGTTGCCTGAAGTCTAGTGTAAAGTTTCCACCATCAGTGATGGTTTGGGGTGCCATGTCATCTGCTGGTGTCGGTCCACTCTGTTTCCTGAGATCCAGGGTCAACGCAGCCGTCGACCAGCAAGTTTTAGAGCACTTCATGCTTCCTGCTGCTGACCTGCTCTATGGAGATGGAGATTTCAAGTTCCAACAGGACTTGGCGCCTGCACACAGCGCAAAATCTACCCGTGCCTGGTTTACGGACCATGGTATTTCTGTTCTAAATTGGCCCGCCAACTCCCCTGACCTTAGCCCTATAGAAAATCTGTGGGGTATTGTGAAAAGGAAGATGCAGAATGCCAGACCCAAAAACGCAGAAGAGTTGAAGGCCACTATCAGAGCAACCTGGGCTCTCATAACACCTGAGCAGTGCCAGAAACTCATCGACTCCATGCCACGCCGCATTAACGCAGTAATTGAGGCAAAAGGAGCTCCAACCAAGTATTGAGTATTGTACATGCTCATATCTTTCATTTTCATACTTTTCAGTTGGCCAACATTTCTAAAAATCCCTTTTTTGTATTAGCCTTAAGTAATATTCTAATTTTGTGACACACGGAATGTTGGATTTTCATTTGTTGCCACTTCAAATCATCAAAATTAAATGAAATAAACATTTGAATGCATCAGTCTGTGTGCAATGAATAAATATAATGTACAAGTTACACCTTTTGAATGCAATTACTGAAATAAATCAAGTTTTTCAAAATATTCTAATTTATTGGCTTTTACCTGTATATATATGTATATATTTTGCCATAATGGGATCCCTTAAAAAGCCCATGAAATGAGCAGTACAGGAACTCTTAACCCTTAACTTAAACACAGGTCCAGTTATTAAACCATGGTCTAAAATACTACAAAAAAGTTAAACAACATCAGGCGCCAGATCTAGTCCATCCTAGCACGTCTATTAGAAGTTTGAATGTTACATTTTCCAACGCCCTCAACCTCTTGGGAACACTTTTGGTTTGACAGGCGAGCCATCAATCAAAATTAAAAATCTCATTACGAAAATATAGAGGAGCAATTTAGACCCCCGGAGAGAATCTGACCTGGATATCACAAGACACCTTGTCTGCATGCTGAATAGGAATGACCTGCCTTGCTAAGCCTCCATTCTTCCCCTCCAAGGCCACATCAAGATCCGGTCTCCGGTTTTTGTACTCGCCGCCGCAAAGTTCCTAGGAGATGATCACATTTGTAATGACTTTTTTCCCCTCTACCGTGTATCTATTTTCTCCAATTTTGCAAAGCAGAGAAGTTACACACCAAGAACTTTCCTGCAGCGTTGTTGTTTGCTCCACTTTTAATGAAGACATGCTTCCACGAGCCGATAAAACGCTCTTGGTATTCTTCAACGGAGAAAATGATTGCATGAAATTAACAAAGTTAGGTTGTTTTTGTTTTGCTATTAGATGAAGAAGGTATTTCAGAGTTTTGCCGCGTTTTACATGAAAACAAAAAGCACAAACCCCCGTTTCCATATGAGTTGGGAAATTGTGTTAGATGTAAATATAAACGGAATACAATGATTTGCAAATCATTTTCAACCCATATTCAGTTGAATGCACTACAAAGACAACATATTTGATGTTCAAACTCATAAACTTTATTTTTTTTTTGCAAATAATAATTAACGTAGAATTTCATGGCTGCAACACGTGCCAAAGTAGTTGGGAAAAGTGCATGTTCACCACTGTGTTACATGGCCTTTCCTTTTAACAACACTCAGTAAACGTTTGGGAACTGAGGAGACACATTTTTGAAGCTTCTCAGGTGGAATTCTTTCCCATTCTTGCTTGATGTACAGCTTAAGTTGTTCAACAGTCCGGGGGTCTCCGTTGTGCTATTTTAGGCTTCACACATTTTCAATGGGAGACAGGTCTGGACTACAGGCAGGCCAGTCTAGTACCCGCACTCTTTTTACTATGAAACGCGTGGCTTGGCATTGTCTTGCTGAAATAAGCAGGGGCGTCCATGGTAACGTTGCTTGGATGGCAACATATGTTGCTCCAAAACCTGTATGTACCTTTCAGCATTAATGGCGCCTTCACAGATGTGTAAGTTACCCATGTCTTGGGAACTAATACACCCCCATACCATCACACATGCTGGCTTTTACACTTTGCGCCTATAACAATCCGGATGGTTCTTTTCCTCTTTTGTCCGGAGGACACGACGTCCACAGTTTCCAAAAACAATTTGAAATGTGGACTCGTCAGACCACAGAACACTTTTCCACTTTGTATCAGTCCATCTTAGATGAGCTCAGGCAATGTTGTGACACTCTTAAACAGGACAATACTGCCATCTACTGTACATAAATATGTGAAAATAACATCTACGGCTTTTAGAGAGTGCAGTGCACAACTGCGTACACAACAAGGAGACGAAGCAGAATGCATGATCAGAGAGGGTGTTCAGCATGGTTAGAAAAATAGTGACAGAGAATAGAACAAGGATGGACAATTCAACCTTTAACTCAACAATGAGTAGATGAGTGTTATGTGTTCAAGGTTCAAGGTTCAAGGTTCAAGGTTCAAGGTTCAACTTTATCGTCCCCGCGGGGAAATTTGTCTTGGGCACAGTGCATCATTGCTTTCTTAACATACCCAAAAACAACAGAACAAAAACACAAGCACAGACACAACAACAACCAGACAACTAACATTTAAACATCAGAACATGGAGCTTGATAGACATAGGTGGCACTTTGATGTAGGCATAAAATCTACAGTATGGAGATAAAGATATAGTACCAGTGTGCATTGCACTAGAGCTCATGGATAAAGTGCTGTGTGCTAAAGTGCTTAGTTCTAAAGTGCTATGTGCTAAAGTGCTATGTGCTAAAAAAGTGCTAACCTATGTATTAACATTCTATTGCACATTGTTGGTCAGCTTAATGGAGGCTGGGACAAATGATAATTTAAGGCGGTTAGATTTGCATAGTGGGACCCGGAGTCTTCTCCCTGATGGCAGGGTTCCATATTCAGGAAAGAGTGGGTGTTGTGAGTTGGAAATAATTTTCTTAACTTTTTTCCTAACTGCCTGCTCATAGATGCTCTGTATAGGCTCATATTCTTTCCTCCCTACGATTTTCATTGCCGTTTTATGCATGCCGGCCAGTTTGCTTTTTAGCTTAACGGTTAGGTTGCCAAACCATGAGGTGATCCCGTATCTAATGATGCTCTCTACAATGGCACGGTAGAAAATCATCATGATGTGGCTGCTTACGCCGTACAATCTTAATCTTCGCAAAAAATATAGCCTCTGTTGCAGTCTATTGCACAGTTTGTCAATATGTGTCTTCCAGCAGAGAAGATTATCAATATGAACCCCTAAATATTTATATGAGGATACCTGGGTGATTTCCTGATTTTTGATGACCACTGGCTCATTGGTTAGTCACTTTCCTCGGATCCAATGTGTGTGTATATGTGTAAATAAATCATACTTGCCAACCCTCCCGGATTTTCCGGGAGACTCCCGAAATTCAGCGCCTCTCCCGAAAACCTCCCGGGACAAATTTTCTCCCGAAAATCTCCCGAAATTCAGGCGGAGCTGGAGGCCACGCCCCCTCCAGCTCCATGCGGACCTGAGTGACGTGGTGACAGCCTGTTTTCACGTCCGCTTTCCCACAATATAAACAGCGTGCCTGCCCAATCACCTTATAACTGTAGAATGATGGAGGGCGAGTTCTTGGTTTCTTATGTGGGTTTATTGTTAGGCAGTTTCATTAACGTCCTCCCAGCGCGGTAACAACACACAACAACAGCAGTCAAGTGTTCGTCTACCGTAAAGCAGTTCGTCTGCCGTAAACAGCAATGTTGTGACACTTTTAAACAGGACAATACTGCCATCTACTGTACATGCATATGTGACCCACCCATAATGTGTCACATTTTTGTGTTGATTTATTTATTTTATTTTGTGGTTTGAATTCGTTTTTGGAGCTGTCATTCCACATTTATCAGTATTCACATTGGCCAGTAGGGGGCAGTAGGGCGTTTCTTCCCAATTGAATGCTATCACCTGCAGACCGGAAGTGTCTTGTCATTCTGACGAGCGCGACCAGTCTGTGAACAATTGAAACGTCCTGTGTGCTTTTTCCTCCTGTATAACAGGTTAGTTTTGGTGAATCAACTCACTGAATAATATCCATGTGATCTTTATAAGTTTAAGTACACATTCTGATGGTGGAGCCTAACTCTAAAGTGTTTGTGAGTTGTAGTTTGTATTTGTGAATGAATCCAGTGCACAGCTGCAGTAATCAATACAAAATGGCGACGTGAGTGCGCAATGTTTATATAGGAACTTCTGATCCTAATTCAGACTCCCAAATTAGAGCTCCCGTTTTCTTATTGATTTTATAATGTATATTTGTATAATGTGTGTGTTCTGAAATAGTGACAGAGAATAGAACAAGGATGGACAATTCAACCCTTAACTCAACAATGAGTAGATGAGTGTTGTGTGTGTGTATATATGTGTAAATAAATGAACACTGAAATTCAAGTATTTCTTTTATTTATATATATATATATATATATATATATATATATATATATATATATATATATATATATATATATATATATATATATATATATATATATATATATATATATGTATAGCTAGAATTCACTGAAAGTCAAGTATTTCTTATATATATATATCTTAACCGCGCCCCCAACCACGCCCCCGCCCCACCCCCGACCACGCCCCACGCCCCCCACCTCCCGAAATCGGAGGTCTCAAGGTTGGCAAGTATGAAATAAATGAACACTGAAATTCAAGTATTTCTTTTATTTGTATATATACTGTATATAATCAAATAAATATATATATATATATATATATATATATATATATATATATATATATATATATATATAGATATATATATATATATAGCTAGAATTCACTGAACGTCAAATATTTATTTTATATATATATATATATATATATATATATATATATATATATATATATATATATATATATATATATATATATATATATATCAATCAATCAATCAATGTTTATTTATATAGCCCTAAATCACAAGTGTCTCAAAGGGCTGCACAAGCCACAACGACATCCTCGGTATAGCCCACATAAGGGCAAGGAAAAACTCACCCCAGTGGGACGTCGATGTGAATGACTATGAGAAACCTTAGAGAGGACCGCATATGTGGGTAACCCCCCCTCTAGGGAGACCGAATGCAATGGATGTCGAGTGGGTCTAACATAATATTGTGAGAGTCCAGTCCATAGTGGATCCAGCATAATAGTAAGAGTCCAGTCCACAGTGGGGTCAGCAGGAAACCATCCCGAGCGGAGACGGGTCAGCAGCGCAGAGATGTTCCCAACCAATATACAGGCGAGCGGTCCACCCCGGGTCCCGACCCCGGACAGCCAGCACCCCATCCATGGCCACCGGATCTGTGTGTCTCCCCTTCCACAAGGGATAGGGGGGAGCAGAGGAGAAAAGAAAAGAAACGGCAGATCAACTGGTCTAAAAAAAGGGGGGCTATTCAAAGGCTAGAGTATACAAATGAGTTTTGAGATGGGACTTAAATGAAATACTTGACTGGTGAATTCTAGCTGTAAATATACTCCTCCCCTCTTAACCACGCCCCCAACCACGCCTCCCGAAATCGGAGGTCTCAAGGTTGGCAAGTACGCCCTATAGTCCGAACAACGCAGTAATAACTACTCTTGTTCCTATGAGGATGGTTTCCTCAAAAAGTCCTGACTAGACCTTGGTCCTACATCAACGACCAGTAGACAAGGTCTTTCCAAAGCTTCTATATTTTAGTCTCCAAAAAAAGTTTGCTTTGGGTGAAGTTCAGATTTCCTTACATAACCTTTTGTGCAACCTTCCTTTCATCTCTGGTCAGAAACTAGACTTGATCAGTCCTCCCTTTATTCAAAGACCCTTTCTTCTTAAAAGGTCAGGTGGCATCTTATTTTTTTACTCAACCGTAAATGATTAAAAAAAACAAAAAAAAACTTTTTCTCCATTTATTGCAACAATCCATCATTGCGTACCTGCATGCTGCCCTTTAACGAGGCCGACTCTTCTCCCTCGCTCTTATTTAAATGGCTTCTTCTTTATTATTTGGCCGCTTGCAGCACTCGCCAGAGCAAGAAGCAGCGACGCACCGCCTCCCATCAAATATCTCAAGGCTTCAAATTACCCCGTTTGACTTGCGCTTGTTGTGAAAAATCACTCTCCCTGCCTTTTATTTCCCTCCTCTCTTTTCTGCACCCGGCGGCTGCGGTTGGCGGTTCAATCACCCGATCGCGCTCGACACAAACACTCGCTCTGTCCTCCGCTACGCCGCGACTTTAGGATAAACGGCAAAGTCAGGCTGGATTTGGCTCCCGCACCGCCAGCGCTCAGCTGGAGATGAAAGTGTGCTAAGACTCCCTCTGTTTCCCCCGAGACCAGGAGAGGATGACAAGATGAGAGATAACGAGCGGAGCCAAAAGCAGGGGAAGCGACTTGGCCGCTGACCAAAGACCTTGCTCATCCTGTGCTCATGACGCTTCAATAAATGATGACCGGCAGGGGAAATAAGATGGCACTCACTTTCACTCGCCGTGGGCTGCATCAGGTGCTGCGCTGCTAACTTGCCGCCAATAAAAATGTACACACCGAGAACTCCTTTTTACCCGAGGGTGTGCACCCCTTACATTTCAGCTCACTTGGAATTAGGACCGGGCGATGGCCTTTTATTAATATGTCGATATTTTTAGGCCTTGTCACGATACACCATACTTGCCAACCTTGAGACCTCCGATTTCGGGAGGTGGGGGGTGGGGGGCGTGGTCGGGGGTGGGGCGGAGGGCGTGGTTGGGGCGTGGTTAAGATATATATATATAAGAAATACTTGACTTTTAGTGAATTCTAGCTATATATATATATATATATTTTATTACATATATATATATATATATATATATAAATAAATAAAAGAAATACTTGAATTTCAGTGTTCATTTATTTACACATACAGGTAAAAGCCAGAAAATTAGAATATTTTGAAAAACTTGATTTATTTCAGTAATTGCATTCAAAAGGTGTAACTTGTACATTATATTTATTCAGTGCACACAGACTGATGCATTCAAATGTTTATTTCATTCAATTTTGATGATTTGAAGTGGCAACAAATGAAAATCCAAAATTCCGTGTGTCACAAAATTAGAATATTACTTAAGGCTAATACAAAAAAGGGATTTTTTAGAAATGTTGGCCAACTGAAAAGTATGAAAATGAAAAATATGAGCATGTACAATACTCAATACTTGGTTGGAGCTCCTTTTGCCTCAATTACTGCGTTAATGCGGCGTGGCATGGAGTCGATGAGTTTCTGGCACTGCTCAGGTGTTATGAGAGCCCAGGTTGCTCTGATAGTGGCCTTCAACTCTTCTGCGTTTTTGGGTCTGGCATTCTGCATCTTCCTTTTCACAATACCCCACAGATTTTCTATGGGGCTAAGGTCAGGGGAGTTGGCGGGCCAATTTAGAAGAGAAATACCATGGTCCGTAAACCAGGCACGGGTAGATTTTGCGCTGTGTGCAGGCGCCAAGTCCTGTTGGAACTTGAAATCTCCATCTCCATAGAGCAGGTCAGCAGCAGGAAGCATGAAGTGCTCTAAAACTTGCTGGTAGACGGCTGCGTTGACCCTGGATCTCAGGAAACAGAGTGGACCGACACCAGCAGATGACATGGCACCCCAAACCATCACTGATGGTGGAAACTTTACACTAGACTTCAGGCAACGTGGATCCTGTGCCTCTCCTGTCTTCCTCCAGACTCTGGGACCTCGATTTCCAAAGGAAATGCAAACCAAACCAACCCAAACCATGTCATCTGCTGGTGTCGGTCCACTCTGTTTCCTGAGATCCATGGTCAACGCAGCCGTCTACCAGCAAGTTTTAGAGCACTTCATGCTTCCTGCTGCTGACCTGCTCTATGGAGATGGAGATTTCAAGTTCCAACAGGACTTGGCGCCTGCACACAGCGCAAAATCTACCCGTGCCTGGTTTACGGACCATGGTATTTCTGTTCTAAATTGGCCCGCCAACTCCCCTGACCTTAGCCCCATAGAAAATCTGTGGGGTATTGTGAAAAGGAAGATGCAGAATGCCAGACCCAAAAACGCAGAAGAGTTGAAGGCCACTATCAGAGCAACCTGGGCTCTCATAACACCTGAGCAGTGCCAGAAACTCATCGACTCCATGCCACGCCGCATTAACGCAGTAATTGAGGCAAAAGGAGCTCCAACCAAGTATTGAGTATTGTACATGCTCATATTTTTCATTTTCATACTTTTCAGTTGGCCAACATTTCTAAAAATCCCTTTTTTGTATTAGCCTTACACAATATTCTAATTTTGTGACACACGGAATTTTGGATTTTCATTTGTTGCCACTTCAAATCATCAAAATTAAATGAAATAAACATTTGAATGCATCAGTCTGTGTGCAATGAATAAATATAATGTACAAGTTACACCTTTTGAATGCAATTACTGAAATAAATCAAGTTTTTCAAAATATTCAAATTTACTGGCTTTTACCTGTATATCTCGATTAGAGATGTCCGATAATGGCTTTTTTTGCCGATATTCCGATATTGTCCAACTCTTAATTACCGATTCCGATATCAACCGATATATATACAGTCGTGGAATGAACACATTATTATGCCTAATTTTGTTGTCATAAGCAGGGGCGTCCATGGTAACGTTGCTTGGATGGCAACATATGTTGCTCCAAAACCTGTATGTACCTTTCAGCATTGATGGCGCCTTCACAGATGTGTAAGTTACCCATGTCTTGGGCACAAATACACACCCATACCATCACACATGCTGCCTTTTGCATCATAAGATTTTCTGTTAAAATAAAATCAATAATGACATCTTTTTGTGGTCTCATTTATTTAGAAAAATATCATTAAGGTGTCGAAATACATTGTGGTACCGGTAGCAAAATATTGGTATCGTCTGCTGGATTGATCTGAGCTCGTATTTCAAATTGTTTGGTACAGCTCCACAATATTGTGTACCGTGTCATATTGTAATACTGACACGGCCCTAAGCAAAAACCGCCATGTAGCATGTCATCCAGCTTCCGTACCAATTAGGGTTGAAGTATCGGGATCTGAATCAGTGGCTTTCCAATTACCTCGCACACCCCCGTATCATATTGATCAAATCTAATAAAAAGGTTGCACAGTCCTTTCAATACAAGTTTTTTTTCAAAGGAGGGTATCTTTTAACACTGCCTCATCAAAGCGCACACCTGTTGCCTAGCAACCTCAGTAGCTGCAGTTGACAGGTTTTTACTTTTTGAGATATGCCAGCCCTTCGGCCTTGGTTTATATTTCTATGGTGAGCCGCTTGAATACGTGCATTTCTTACTTTTTTTGCAGGGGACAGAACTGAGGTGGCCAACATGCATTTGATGCATTGATGACATTAAAAAAGGGCGGAGAACGGCCGTATTTGTTTAATGCGTTTAAATTAGTGTTGGCTGAGATGCGGTGGGTCGTTAAAACCGTCCGGGGCGTGCATAATTTAAAAGCAGTTAAGTAGTGCCGGGACGAAAAAAGTCCTCATGAAAGAAAAACTGTATACATTTTTAATAAAACATTTTTTTTCTCAAATCTCTAAATATGAAAAATACTAAATGTCAGGACTTGGTCTTGGGTGTTTGCTTTTCCGGGATGCAACGGAAAGTTGGCACGGGCGAGACGGGAATGAAGGTACATGATTTATTTATTATATCAAAAAAAGTGCAAACGAAAGGCGGAGAATAAACTATGAAACCAAAAGACTATAGCAAAAAAAAGTACAAACGAAAAACACGCACAATGGCGGAGAACAAACTATGAAACCAAAAAGACTATAAACGTGGAACAAAAAACTTACTTGGCTTGGACAAAAATAGTTGCATGAAGAATGGACATGGAAAGAAGTATCAGGCATGGACGGAGCATAAATGTGGTGAGGTCGTCAGAAAGGCAAACTGAAAAACAATGAACTTAAATACTACAGACATGATTAACGAAAACAGGTGCGTGACTCAAGACGTGAAACAGGTGCGTGGACGTGACAGGTGAAAACTAATGGGTTGCTATGGTGACAATCAAGGGTGCACAATGAGTCCAAACGTAGAACAGGTGAAACTAATGGGGTAATCATGGAAACAAGACAAGGGAGTGAAAAGACAGAAACTAAAGAGTCCTATAACTAAACAAAACATGACTTAAAACAAAACATGATTACACAGACATGACACTAAACATTTCATGTTTTTTTTATTATATTTTAACCATTTGAATGCCAATTTGAGGAGCACTGCCGATGAGCGGGTCTAGTCAGGTCTATTTTCATACATAAGGCGCATTAAAGGTGTAATTAATTATTATTTTTTCTAAATCTAAAAGACTTCCTTGTGGTCTAAATAACATGTAATGGTGGTTCTTTGCTCAAAATGTTGCATGTATTATGTTTCTGAGGCTGAGGTTGCTGAGGTAGTTAAAAAGCTCCTCGGTGGCAAGGCCCCAGGGGTAGATGAGATCCGCCCGGAGTTCCTTAAGGCTCTGGATGCTGTGAGGCTGTCTTGGTTGACAAGACTCTGCAGCATCGCGTGGACATCGGGGGCGGTGCCTCTGGATTGGCAGACCGGGGTGGTGGTTCCTCTCTTTAAGAAGGGGAACCGGAGGGTGTGCTCTAACTATCGTGGGATCACACTCCTCAGCCTTCCCGGTAAGATCTATTCAGGTGTACTGGAGAGGAGGCTACGCCGGATAGTCGAACCTCGGATTCAGGAGGAACAGTGTGGTTTTCGTCCTGGTCGTGGAACTGTGGACCAGCTCTATACTCTCGGCAGGGTCCTTGAGGGTGCATGGGAGTTTGCCCAACCAGTCTACATGTGCTTTGTGGACTTGGAGAAGGCATTCGACCGTGTCCCTCGGGAAGTCCTGTGGGGAGTGCTCGGAGAGTATGGGGTATCGGACTGTCTGATTGTGGCAGTCCGCTCCCTGTATGCTCAGTGCCAGAGCTTGGTCCGCATTGCCGGCAGTAAGTCGGACACATTTCCAGTGAGGGTTGGACTCCGCCAAGGCTGCCCTTTGTCACCGATTCTGTTCATAACTTTTATGGACAGAATTTCTAGGCGCAGTCAAGGCGTTGAGGGGATCTGGTTTGGTGGCTGCAGGATTAGGTCTCTGCTTTTTGCAGATGATGTGGTCCTGATGGCTTCATCTGGCCAGGATCTTCAGCTCTCACTGGATCGGTTCGCAGCCGAGTGTGAAGCGACTGGGATGAGAATCAGCACCTCCAAGTCCGAGTCCATGGTTCTCGCCCGGAAAAGGGTGGAGTGCCATTTCCGGGTTGGGGAGGAGATCTTGCCCCAAGTGGAGGAGTTCAAGTACCTCGGAGTCTTGTTCACGAGTGAGGGAAGAGTGGATCGTGAGATCGACAGGCGGATCGGTGCGGCGTCTTCAGTAATGCGGACGCTGTATCGATCCGTTGTGGTGAAGAAGGAGTTGAGCCGGAAGGCAAAGCTCTCAATTTACCGGTCGATCTACGTTCCCATCCTCACCTATGGTCATGAGCTTTGGGTTATGACCAAAAGGACAAGATCACGGGTACAAGCGGCCGAAATGAGTTTCCTCCGCCGGGTGGCAGGGCTCTCCCTTAGAGATAGGGTGAGAAGCTCTGCCATCCGGGAGGAGCTCAAAGTAAAGCCGCTGCTCCTCCACATCGAGAGGAGCCAGATGAGGTGGTTCGGGCATCTGGTCAGGATGCCACCCGAACGCCTCCCTAGGGAGGTGTTTAGGGCACGTCCGACCGGTAGGAGGCCGCGGGGAAGACCCAGGACACGTTGGGAAGACTATGTCTCCCGGCTGGCCTGGGTACGCCTCGGGGTCCCACAGGAGGAGCTGGACGAAGTGGCTGGGGAGAGGGAAGTCTGGGCTTCCCTGCTTAGGCTGCTGCCCCCGCGACCCGACCTCGGATAAGCGGAAGAAGATGGATGGATGGATGGATGGAAGTTTGAAGTATCAATTATCTAAACACAGTTTTGTTTGCATATTTTCAGGATGTAGATATATATATATAAATATATATATATGTCTGTCAATATACACCTCCCCTCTTAACCACGCCCCCCCCCCACCTCCCGAAATCAGAGGTCTCAAGGTTGGCAAGTATGCTCTAAAGGTTATTGGGGGTCTGCAGCTGACTTTAAAACAGTACGCAGAAGCAGTAGGAAAGAGCTGGTGAGAAGCAAATATGTCTGCTCGGGGATTAGCGGGGGCTAATTTTCCCCTACCCCCTCCTGCCCTGCTCTTGGCTATATGCACCATCTCAGCGGGATCTCTCCTCACCTTTTCCTCCGCAGTCACCAGGCTTTCATCTTCTCCGCCTGTGGCTCAGCAGGACGGAGGGATGCACTGGAAAGCCCGCAGAGGACCCCGAGAAGATATGCCAGTCATCTTAAATCCCCGACACACACTCCTCGCTTTTTATCTCTTCCCACCTCTCATCTAGCGTCTTCCCTGGTGCTCCTGCTCTCTGTATCACTCGTGGCTTAGCTGCAGGCGACGCCGACGTGCTGGAAGCGGCACGGGGGCCTCGCCGAGTCATCCGGTGGTGAGCGGACGCTGCGCCGAGCTTTGGAGGAGGCGTCTTAACAATCGGTCTGGAGAGGCTGACAAAGACGATCAGGCGATAGAGCAGTCAAGCTGAACGGCGGACCTGGAATGCCTCGCGGCCAAACGGCAGCGAGATAAGAGAGCAAACTCTAATGTAATATCAGAGGATTTTGGAGGCTCATGGTTGGACCTGCTTGCTTGGACTTGTGAGCTTCAGTTTAAGAACTTTTCCTATGAAGCATCCTATGAAGTCTGAGGTTAATATAAGAGAACTCCTCTTCCTCATATCCAGAAAATCGCAAAAAGCCACTGCTTGACCATCCATCCATCCATCTTCTTCCGCTTATCCGAGGTCGGGTCGCAGGGGCAGTAGCCTAGCCCAGCCACTTGGTCCAGCTCCTCCCGGGGGATCCCGAGGCGTTCCCAGGCCAGCCGGGAGACATAGTCTTCCCAACGTGTCCTGGGTCTTCCCCGTGGCCTCCTACCGGTCGGGACGTGCCCTAAACACCTCCCTAGAGAGGCGTTCGGGTGGCATCCTGACCAGATGCCCGAACCACCTCATCTGGCTCCTCTCCATGTGGAGGAGCAGCGGCTTTACTTTGAGTTCCCCCCGGATGATTGTGTTTCTTTATGGAAAAAATAAAAAAATAAAAATAATAATTATTCCACCCACTCTTCCGGAATCCTACAATATACACCCCACGCTACCACCAAACCCCGCCCATCTCAGCCCCCCCCCCCCATTTCCGGAATTCGGAGGTCTCAAGGTTGGCAAGTATGCTAGCTACTGCCACTGGTAAAGTTACTAAACATGTCAGACCTTAGTCAAACTGAAGGGCGTCGTTACGATTCTCAACTTATTCATGACAAAAGCCCGGAACAAAACGAGGATTTGTATCAGGGATGCCATTGAAAGCTGGAGACGATTGAAGGCGGAGAAGATTTTTTCGCCAAACTTGCTAGTTTCCTCCTTGACGTTTTCTTATTACTTGTAATAAATGGAAATGAAAATTTGGTATGTAAACAATATTGACCAATACAGTCTAACAAAGCTAGTATGTTCCTGCAACGGATGCTTATTGTGATGGTGCTTAGCTCCTAGTGCAGGGGTCGGCAACCCAAAATGCTGAAAGAGCCAAATTGGACCAAAAGCTCCTCCGGGATGACAGAGCTTCTCACCCTATCTCTAAGGGAGAGCCCCGCCACCCGGCGGAGGAAACTCATTTCAGCCGCTTGTACCCGTGATCTTGTCCTTTCGGTCATAACCCAAAGCTCATGACCATAGGTGAGGATGGGAACGTAGATCGACCAATAAAATGAGAGCTTTGCCTTCCGGCTCAGCTCCTGTTTCACCACAACGGATCGAAACAGCGTCCGCATTACTGAAGACGCCGCACCGATCCGCCTGTCGATCTCACCATCCACTCTTCCCTCACTCGTGAACAAGACTCCGAGGTACTTGAACCATACTTGCCAACCCTCCCGAATTTTCCGGGAGACTCCCGAAATTCAGCGCCTCTCCCGAAAACCTCCCGGGACAAATATTCTCCCGAAAATCTCCCGATTTTCAGCCGGAGCTGGAGGCCACGCCCCCTCCAGCTCCATGCGGACCTGAGTGAGGACAGCCTTTTTTTCACGACGGGAGGACAACAGGGTGACAAGAAATAAATCATCCAGACTAGAGATAAATTGTATTATTATGTTTATCTTACCTAAAAATAAATATATTTATTAATTTAAAAAAATAAATACATTTTTACTATATTTTGCTAAAAACATCAAAATGAATTGTATTTTTTTTTGTATTTTTTCTGACTCCTTATTACATCCAGGCATTAGAATTATACATTAAAATAAACAGATTTGAAATAATTAATTTTAAATGATCATAATAATTCATTTAAAATGACCATATTTAATTATTAAAATAATTGCTTGTTTAGCATTCTATTCATTACATTTTGAAGCTCTCAGAAGCCAAGTTATGTTATATTCCTTAAGATTTATGTATGCAAGTTTGAAGTATCAATTATCTAAACACAGTTTTGTTTGCATATTTTCAGGATGTAGATATATATATATATATATATATGTATGAAATACTTGACTTGGTGAATTCTAGCTGTCAATATACTCCTCCCCTTTTAACCACGCCCCCAACCACGCCCTTCCCCACCCCCGACCACGCCCCCACCCCCATCCCCCGAAATCGGAGGTGTCAAGGTTGGCAAGTATGACTTGAACTCCTCCACTTGGGGCAAGATCTCCTCCCCAACCCGGAGATGGCACTCCACCCTTTTCCGGGCGAGAACCATGGACTCGGACTTGGAGGTGCTGATTCTCATCCCTGCCTGACCAGGGTTTAGAAAATCCGCAGAGACTCCTCCCACCCCCACCAAGGACTGTTTTCACTGCTGGACTCTAGAAAGAGGTTCTGCAGCCTCCGTAGCAGAAATTCCAAGTTCTGTAACAGCTTCTTCCCTCAGGCCATAAGACTCTTAAACATCATAATGATCTCCTCAATTCCCCCCAAAAACGGATTAACTCGCTGGAATAAAAAACAATATAACATACATCCATAAACGTGGATGCATATGCAAAAGTGCAATATATTTATCTGTACAGTAATGTATTTATTTATATCTGCACCTTATTGCTCTTTTATCCTGCACTACAACAAGCTAATGCAACAAAATTGTGTTCTTATCTGTTCTGTAAAGTTCGAATTTGAATGACAATAAAAGGAAGTCTAAGTCTAAGTGTGTAAGGCAACAACATCTTGGGTAGAAATGTGTCTCTAAAGCAGTGAGGTGCGGTGAGGTTGATGGCTGGTGAGGCACTGACTTCATCACAGTCAGATTTACAAACATATGAACCCTAAAGAGTATCTTATTCACCATTTGATTGGCAGCAGTTAACGGGTTATGTTTAAAAGCTCATACCAGCATTCTTCCCTGCTTGGCACTCAGCATCAAGGCTTGGAATTGGGGGTTAAATCACCAACAATGATTCCCAGGCGTTGCGCCGCTGCTGCCCACTGCTCCCCTCACCTCCCAGGGGGTGAACAAGGGGATGGGTCAAATGCAGACGACAAATGTCATTACACCTAGTGTGTGTGTGACAATCATTGGTACTTTAACTTAACTTTAACTTTACACATACAAACTGTAGCACACAAAAAAGCACATTTAATAAAAAAAACGTTATTATGGTCTTACCTTTACTTATAAATGAAGTCCATGCGCCGCAACTAAAGCCCTCACTTAAACTTTCCACGTGCAAGATTGAATCTATTTAAAAAAGTGTAACCGAGGGTTTATAAATGTCGCCTATACTGTATGAAACTACAAAATAACAAACACGGAGGCTCCAGTTTACATGAGGACCACTTTATTTACATTCTTTCAAAAACCTCCGCTCCACTACAACATGTCATCACTTCCGCTCTTGGCGCCTTCAAAATAAGAGCTCAAGGCATATACTGTAAAACAGCGCATAACAGGAACTTAACATCACAAATAGGAAAGCCCATAAAAATAGGTTACAAAAGTTATTTAATAAGAAGCCAAAAAGTGCAAAAACAATAATGTTCATGTTGGAGGAGTTGTGAATTAGGTACACCTGCAGTCTGCGGGTGTACCTAATGTTGTGGCCCTGCAGTCATTCACAACTCCTCCAACACGAACATTATTGTTTTTGCACTTTTTGGCTTCTTATGAAATAACTTTTTTAAATAGATTCAATCTTGCACGTGGAAAGTTTAAGTGTGGGCTTTAGTTGATATAACAATTCTACGGCGGGGGTGCAGGAGCCGGGGCTACTGGAGCCTCAGCCAGTGCGTCTTTTGCAGCCGTTTTATGATCGCTCAGCACAAGAAATACGTTACACACATACAGTTGTTGACAAAATACACTGTACATTATATACCTCAGCTAACTAAACTATGGAAATGTATAATATAATTCATATAGCAATACGGTCTCACTGCACAGCAGGCCAGCAGTTAGCCGAGTCCGTCCATGTTGAGGCACTGAGTGACGTGCCTCGACTGGCTGCTGTTCACCGCACCGTCTCTTCTCAGTATTTGAACGGCAAATGTGAAAATTCAGCGATTTTGAATAAAAATAATCTAAAACTGGAGAAGTTAAATGGAAAATAACTTTATAGTATAATCACTGCATAAATATAACAATTTAATGACATTTTTTTCTTTTTACATTTTTTTCCTCTAGTGACTGCACGTCACTGCCTTGCACGTAACAAACTCCACCGCTCCCAGTCTGTGAAACGCTCTCCCTGACCACCTGAGGGCACCACAGACTGTGGATGCTTTTAAAAAAGGCTTAAAAACACTTATTTTAAAAAAAAAAATCTTTTTTTTTTAGATATATGCATACTAATTCTAACTATTAGGCTGTTCTAGTATTTATTTTAATATTTTTTTTTATACACTGTAGCACTTTGAGGTTGTTTGCTCAATGTAAAGTGCTTTTTACAAATAAGTTTGATTATTATTATTGTAAACTAGTCAGCCTCCCTACTTATCAATCCAAATTCCTAAACAAAGAATCCCACAGGTTAGTGATCAAGTATTTTGCTTTTTTGAATAAGTACGACTGCAAAATAAACCACCTTGCTGCCAGAGAAGACGAGCACTTTGATAGAGAAGGTGAGAAACACTACTGAATTAAAAAAAACAAAAAAAAACACTGAGAGCAAAGTCTTCATTGAAGGTAAGAGTGATGCGAAATGTTCATTTATCCATTTCATTCGTTGTTTATATGTATTTTACATGGTAAAAAAAAAGTTCATATTTCCGGATTTACATTAGTTTTTTATGGGAAAAATGGCTTTAGCTTCCATATAGTTCACTCTTTCTCTGACATTTTGTAATGGGTTACTCTCAAAAATTACAGTTCCACTTTAAATTATATTGTTATGGCAACAGTTTGACACTGAAAAAAGATGATGATTTCTTCTACCCTTATTTCCTATGGGACAAATCAAAAAGGTTGCGCTATAAAACTGTTCTCTTGAACTAGAAAGGTAAAAAACATGCTACTTTAACTGGAAGTGAACAAATTAAAATCAAAACTTTTTTTCTCTGCAGACAATATTCGGGAGGAGAGTTAATGCGCCGCCACCATTTGCATTTAAAAAGCATTCCATTTCAGACTGGAGGGCCACAAAAAGGTTCTTTAAAAGACCACAAGTTTAATCTCGTTAACTTTTTTTCTCGCGGCAAAAAGCACCTTAAAGAAAATAATCAACACAAGAAAGAAGCTGACTTTTAAAATAAATACTATAATTTATGCAGAAAGTTGAGTAATTTGGTCTCTATTTGGATCACGGAGGGAAGTTTGAACGTGTCCGTGAACATTTGGTGAACAAATATGCTTTTGTGCAGAATTATTACAGCTTACCTTTTGCAAGCGACGTCCTTTCAAAGCAGAATTTCAAGAGTTATTGTTGGAGATGACTTCAGTACGGCAGACAAGGTGAAGGCTGCGAGGTCACGGTTCGGTTCATTTTCGGTACAGTAAGAAAATAACAACATATACATTGTTTGGTTATTCCATCCATCCATCCATCTTCTTCCGCTTATCCGAGGTCGGGTCGCGGGGGCAGCAGCCTAAGCAGGGAAGCCCAGACTTCCCTCTCCCCAGCCACTTCGTCCAGCTCTTCCTGTGGGACCCCGAGGCGTTCCCAGGCCAGCCGGGAGACATAGTCTTCCCAACGTGTCCTGGGTCTTCCCCGCGGCCTCCTACCGGTCGGACGTGCCCTAAACACCTCCCTAGGGAGGCGTTCGGGTGGCATCCTGACCAAATGCCCGAACCACCTCATCTGGCTCCTCTCGATGTGGAGGAGCAGAGGCTTTACTTTGAGTTCCTCCCGGATGACAGAGCTTCTCACCCTATCTCTAAGGGAGAGCCCCGCCACCCGGCAGAGGAAACTAATTTGGGCCGCTTGTACCCGTGATCTTGTCCTTTCGGTCATAACCCAAAGCTCATGACCATAGATGAGGATGGGAATGTAGATCGACCGGTAAATTGAGAGCTTTGCCTTCCGGCTCAGCTCCTTCTTCACCACAACGGATCGATACAGCGTCCGCATTACTGAAGACGCCGCACCGATCCACCTGTCGATCTCACGATCCACTCTTCCCTCACTTGTGAACAAGACTCTGAGGTACTTGAACTCCTCCACTTGGGGCAAGATCTCCTCCCCAACCCGGAGATGGCACTCCACCCTTTTCCGGGCGAGAACCATGGACTCGGACTTGGAGGTGCTGATTCTCATCCCAGTCGCTTCACACTCGGCTGCGAACCGATCCAGTGAGAGCTGAAGATCCTGGCCAGATGAAGCCATCAAGACCACATCGGAGACCTAATCCTGCAGCCACTAAACCAGATCCCCTCAACGCCTTGACTGCATCTAGAAATTCTGTCCATAAAAGTTCTGAACAGAATGGGTGACAAAGGGCAGCCTTGGCGGAGTCCAACCCTCACTGAAATTGTGTCCGACTTACTACCGGCAATGCGGACCAAGCTCTGGCACTGATCATACAGGGAGCGGACTGCCACAATCAGACAGTCCGATACCCCATACTCTCTGAGCACTCCCCACAGGACTTACCGAGGGACACGGTCGAATGCCTTCTCCAAGTCCACAAAACACATGTAGACTGGTTGGGCAAACTCCCATGCACCCTCAAGGACCCTGCCCAGAGTATAGAGCTGGTCCACAGTTCCACGACCAGGACGAAAACCACACTGTTCCTCCTGAATCCGAGGTTCGACTATCCGGCGTAGCCTCCTCTCCAGTACACCTGAATAGACCTTACCGGGAAGGCTGAGGAGTGTGATCCCACGATAGTTAGAACACACCCTCCGGTTCCCCTTCTTAAAGAGAGGAACCACCACCCCGGTCTGCCAATCCAGTGGCACCGCCCTCGATGTCCACGCGATGCTGCAGAGTCTTGTCAACCAAGACAGCCCCACAGCATCCAGAGCCTTAAGGAACTCCGGGCGGATCTCATCTACCCCCGGGGCCTTGCCACCGGGGGTAACATTAAACTGCCTGATGTTGTTGCTCAGATTAAATACAATGACAAAACTTTTCTTCTACATATAAAAAGTGCAACATTAAACAGTTTCAAGTCAACTCATAATGCTTAATTTATTACAGCATTTGGGAAGCCTGTAGTTGATTTTTATTATGTAAATATTATATTTTTATCAACATGTGATAGCAGGGACCCTGCCATTCAAAACTAGGCTGCTGCATTACTAATTATTAATGTAACTATAGCTGAAAAAAATAGGACAATAGCAATAGGAGAGACTATTCATCCCTGAGCATACTTGCCAACCCTCCCGGATTTTCCGGGAGACTCCCGAAATTCAGTGCCTCTCCCGAAAACCTCCCGGGACACATTTTCTCCCGAAAATCTCCCGAAATTCAGGGGGACCTGGAGGCCACGCCCCCTCCAGCTCCATGCGGACCTGAAGGGTCCGCATGGAGCAATGTTGTTGTAATATATTGAGTTGGAGGCAATAAACAGGTGAGGGGATGAGGTACGTGTCTTTACTTTAGACTTCAGAACAGACACTTGACGTCAGGTGCGCAACACCACGTAAATCGTTGGCCAACCAAAAAGTAACCCCAGTACGCTATAGCCAACATTCACCAGGAGATGGCAACAGACAAACATAGATCACTCTATTACATTCCAGTCTCTCCATGTTTTCTCGCCATGGTAACATGTGATCCTCATGCACTGTGCGCTGTCTCTGTCCCTCTTGATATATATATATATATATATATATATATATATATATATATATATATATATATATATATATATATATATATATATACCTATATATATATATATATGTATATATATATATATATATATATATATATATATATATGAACCTCGGATAAGCGGAAGAAGATGGATGGATGGATATATATATATATATATAAGAAAATACTTCACTTTCAGTGAATTCTAGCTATATATATATATATATATATATATATATATATATATATATATATATATTTATATATATATATATATATATTTTATCATGTATATATATATATATATATATATATATTTATTTTACTATATATATATATATGTATTTATTTTATCATGTATATATATATATATATATATATTTATTTATTTCACTATATATATATATATATATATATATATATATATATATATATATATATATATATATATATATATATATATATATGTATATATATATATATATATATATGTATATATACAGTATATATATGTATATATGTATATATATATATATATATATATATATATATATATATATATATATATATATATATATATATATATATATATATACTGTATATATATATATATGTATATATATATATATATATATATATATATATATATATATATATATATATATATATATATATATATATATATATATATGAAATACTTGACTTGGTGAATTCTAGCTGTAAATATACTCATTTATATACTTTATTTAACATAATGTCCTTTTTTGCTGAAAACACAGAAAAAGGTAAAGTGAAATAACAGACAGACAGGGTTTTGCTGTCCATAACACACACTGCAAAATGAGCTAACGTTACGCTAAAAGCTAATTAGCCTTCACCTCAAGCCAGGACTGCGAGCGAGCTGGGCTACAGTTTATATTTCTAGAAGGTCAACGGGCTCATAGTGATGTTACTAGTAGTTGACTGGGAGGTGTTTATTATCATTTGGGGAGAGTCCGCTGCCTGATGATTACCTGCTAAACACCTACCTGCTCATCACAACGCTGGAGCACTGACGACATGCGCTCTGAATACGCACTGCTGATTGGCTGTTACCGCTCTGCGTGTAACCAATCAGATGGTTGTGTGGGTGGGACTATGCTGGGTGCTGTGTAGAGGATTGACAGAGTCAAAGGCAGCTAGCGGAGCAGCTTGCTAAGACTTTAGCTTCGGCGGCTACTTATTATTTTCGTGTGGAAACCCGTTCGGTACACCTCCCGAACCGAACCGAAACCAACGTACCGAAACGGTTCAATACAAATATGCGTACCGTTACACCCCTAATAAATAAATGCCCTTGTGTTTTTCTTCAGCAAGTAGGCTAACTTAGCATGATGTTGCCGTTCAAATGTTAGCACTGTAGCTCACTTATAATAATAAAAATAATAATAATAATAGATTTTATTTGTAAAAGCACTTTACATTGTGCAAACAACCTCAAAGTGCTACAGTGCATTTAAAAAAACAACAACATAAATGCTAGAACCACAAATAGCTGCCCCCGACAAGTAAAATAAATAGTAAAAAAAATAAAAATAAAAACTAGAACAGCCTAATATCTATAACTAGCACACATATATCTATGTTTATTACCCTTTGCATTCAAATGTTGATAAATGTTACATTTTTGTTGTGTTTTGCTTGATTTTAAAAGATGTTTATTAAGAAGCTGGTGTGAGAAGTAAAATATGTTCATATGTTGTTAATATTCAGTGTTTTATTGTTCATAGTTAATATTTTAAATCACACTTTCTTTATTTTAATGTACATTTTGGTGTCCCATTCAGTAAAAAAGTGTAAAATTATATTCCATTTTTTTTCTTCTTAGAACTCTATCTGACATTGTGACTTTTGGTATTAGTGTTCCTGAAAAAAAAGGGACCCAAACACACAAACTGTACAGCAGATTTTTACAGCTAAATGTGTATATATCATTTATACACATATACACATTGGCTCCCCCCAGACACATTTTTTCTCTCAATGTGGCCCCCCGAGTCAAAATATTTGCCTTAAATAGTAAAATGGCCCCAGGTAAGATGGCTGCCATTTAGGCACGTCGCTTAGGTGTCCAAAGTCGGGACCCAGGGTGGACCACTCATCTGTGCATCAGTTGGGGATGTCTCTGCACTGCTGACCTGTCTCCACTCAAGATGATCTCCTGCTGGCCCCACTATGGACTGGACTCTCACTATTATGTTAGATCCACTATGGACTGGACTCTCACACTATTATGTTAGATCCACTATGGACTAGACTCTCACTATTATGTTACATCCACTATGGACTAGACTCTCACTATTATGTTAGATCCACTATGGACTGGACTCTCACTATTATGTTAGACCCACTATGGACTGGACTCTCACTATTATGTTAGACCCACTATGGACTGGACTCTCACTATTATGTTAGATCCACTATGGACTGGACTCTCACACTATTATGTTAGATCCACTATGGACTGGACTCTCACACTATTATGTTAGATCCACTATGGACTGGACTCTCACTATTATGTTAGATCCACTATGGACTGGACTCTCACTATTGTGTTAGATCCACTATGGACTGGACTCTCACACTATTATGTTAGATCCACTATGGACTGGACTCTCACACTATTATGTTAGATCCACTATGGACTGGACTCTCACTATTATGTTAGATCCACTATGGACTGGACTCACACTATTATGTTAGATCCACTATGGACTGGACTCTCACTATTGTGTTAGATCCACTATGGACTGGACTCACACTATTATGTTAGATCCACTATGGACTGGACTCTTACTATTATGTTAGATCCACTATGGACTAGACTCTCACCCTATTATTTTAGATCCACTATGGACTGGACTCTCACTATTATGTTAGATCCACTATGGACTGGACTCTCACTATTATGTTAGATCCACTATGGACTGGACTCTCACACTATTATGTTAGATCCACTATGGACTGGACTCTCACACTATTATGTTAGATCCACTATGGACTGGACTCTCACTATTATGTTAGATCCACTATGGACTGGACTCTTACTATTATGTTACATTCACTATGGACTGGACTCTCACACTATTATGTTAGATCCACTATGGACTGGACTCTCACTATTATGTTAGATCCACTATGGACTGGACTCTTACTATTATGTTAGATCCACTATGGACTAGACTCTCACCCTATTATTTTAGATCCACTATGGACTGGACACTCACTATTATGTTAGATCCACTATGGACTGGACTCTCACTATTATGTTAGATCCACTATGGACTGGACTCTCACTATTATGTTAGATCCACTATGGACTGGACTCTCACAATATTATGTTAGATCCACTATGGACTGGACTCTCACTATTATGTTAGATCCACTATGGACTGGACTCTCACTATTATGTTAGATCCACTATGGACTAGACTTCCACACTATTATGTTAGATCCACTATGGACTGGACTCTCACTATTATGTTAGATCCACTATGGACTGGACTCTCACTATTATGTTAGATCCACTATGGACTGGACTCTCACTATTATGTTAGATCCACTATGGACTGGACTGTCACACTATTATGTTAGATCCACTATGGACTGGACTCTCACTGTTATGTTAGATCCACTATGGACTGGACTCTCACTATTATGTTAGATCCACTATGGACTGGACTCTCAATATTATGTTAGATCCACTATGGACTGGACTCTCACTATTATGTTAGATCCACTATGGACTGGACTCTCACTATTATGTTAGATCCACTATGGACTGGACTCACACTATTATGTTAGATCCACTATGGACTGGACTCTCACTATTATGTTAGATCCACTATGGACTGAACTCTCACTATTATGTTAGATCCACTATGGACTGGACTCTCACTATTATGTTAGATCCACTATGGACTGGACTCTCACTATTATGTTAGATCCACTATGGACTGGACTCACACTACTATGTTAGATCCACTATGGACTGGACTCTCACACTATTATGTTAGATCCACTATGGACTGGACTCTCACTATTATGTTAGATCCACTATGGACTGGACTCTCACTATTATGTTAGATCCACTATGGACTGGACTCTCACTATTATGTTAGATCCACTATGGACTGGACTCTCACTATTATGTTAGATCCACTATGGACTGGACTCTCGCTATTATGTTAGATCCACTATGGACTGGACTCTCACTATTATGTTAGATCCACTATGGACTGGACTTTCACATTATTATGTTAGATCCACTATGGACTGGACTCTCACTATTATGTTAGATCCACTATGGACTGGACTCTCACACTATTATGTTAGATCCACTATGGACTGGACTCTCACTATTATGTTAGATCCACTATGGACTGGACTCTCACACTATTATGTTAGATCCACTATGGACTGGACTCTCACTATTATGTTAGATCCACTATGGACTGGACTCTCACTATTATGTTAGATCCACTATGGACTGGACTCTCACTATTATGTTAGATGCACTATGGACTGGACTCTCACTATTATGTTAGATCCACTATGGACTGGACTCTCACTATTATGTTAGATCCACTATGGACTGGACTCTCACACTATTATGTTAGATCCACTATGGACTGGACTCTCACTATTATGTTAGATCCACTATGGACTGGACTCTCACACTATTATGTTAGATCCACTATGGACTGGACTCTCACACTATTATGTTAGATCCACTATGGACTGGACTCTCACTATTATGTTAGATCCACTATGGACTGGACTCTCACTATTATGTTAGATCCACTATGGACTGGACTCTCACTATTATGTTAGATCCACTATGGACTGGACTCTCACAATATTATGCTAGACCCACTCGACGGGGGTCACCCACATCTGCGGTCCTCTCCAAGGTTTCTCATAGTCATTCACATTGACATCCCACTGGGTTGTGAGTTTTTCCTTGCCCTTATGTGGGCCCTGAACCGAGGATGTCGTTGTGGCTTGTGCAGCCCTTTGAGACACTTGTGATTTAGGGCTATATAAATAAACATTGATTGATTGATTGATTGATTGATTGATTACGTGGCCTACCACTTGGTGGCTGAGTTGCTGTTGTTCCCAAACTCTTCACTTTTCTTATAATAAAGTTGACTTTGGAATATTTAGGAGCGAGGTAATGTCACGACTGGATTTGTTGCACAGGTGGCATCCTATGACAGTTCCTCGCTGGAAATCACTGAAAGCGGCCCATTCTTTCACAAATGTTTGTAGAAACAGTCTCCATGCCTAAGTGCTTGATTTGATACACCGGGCCAAGTGATTAGGACACCTAAATCTCATCATTTGGATGGGTGGCCAAATACTTTTGGCAATATAGTGTAACTTTCTTAGTTTTAG
Source organism: Nerophis lumbriciformis (assembly GCF_033978685.3). NCBI lineage: Eukaryota > Metazoa > Chordata > Actinopteri > Syngnathiformes > Syngnathidae > Nerophis > Nerophis lumbriciformis. The sequence continues at coordinate 3,286,772 of NC_084548.2, forward strand.
AAGTGATGGAGACTGGAGATGGTGCTTTGCGTGGTTGTGTGTGTGTGTGTGTGTGTGTGTGTGTGTGTGTGTGTGTTTCTATTGCAGGCGCAGAGAGACAGCCTTGTCAGCCAACATGGCTAATGAAAAATGCATGAAGGTTCTGGTGTCAGTTTGCCGCACAGGCAAGGTTTTCTTTTTTCTTTTTCTGCTTTAGCCTTTTTATAGCATGACTGCTAACTTAATCAGTCTGGCCGTCCTCACCTAAACCTGTTCTCTGTTGCCAAAATCTGCAGGCGAGTCCTGTTCTCATGTGATGTCTTCATTGTGAACATCTCCACTGGGACAACGCTACTAATAGTATCTTGTTCTGTTTCACATTTCTTTAAGGATTTAGTGAGCGGTTGGCACTGCAATCTTGCTTCCTGTTGGCACGTTTATCGTAAAAGATGAAAGACAGGGACTTGGAATGGGATCATGTCTACATCAACACATCCAAATGAAGTCATTTGACTTAAAACAAAGTAAAAATGGCCTAAACTTACCTTTACTGTGACCTAAAAATGTAATTACATCATCATATACATACATATGTATGTATGTATGTATGTATGTGTATGTATATATGTATATATATATATATATATATATATATATATATATATATATATATATATATATATATATGTATGTCTTAATAAGGTTATCCAAAAAATAGTGCTCGATACCGTAGTAGAGCGCAATATATGTATGTGTGGGGAAAAAAAATCACAAGACTATTTCATCTCTACAGGCCTGTTTCATGAGGGGGTTCCCTCAATCATCAGGAGATTTTAATGGGAGCATTCACATACCATGGTTTATATAGGGCACAGAGTGGGTGGGTACAGGCTGGCGTAGGGGCGTGGTGATTGGCTCATGTGTTACCTAGGAGGTGTTTCCGTCTGTGGCGGCATTGTTGTTACAATTTCGCTGCGCTTGTTGAGGGATGACAGGTCTGGACGGTAGATAATAAACAGTTTCTCTTTCAAGCATAGGTTGCATCTTTTATTACCACTATTGTAAGGTGTGCTGGATGCAAGAATTTGCCATGTTATTGAATATTCAACATTATTGTCTTTGAGGTCCCAAATGTGTTTGCTGAGTTCTGTGGTATTTCGCAGGTTTTTGTTCCTGAAAGAAGCCTTGTGGTTGTTCCATCTGGTTTTGAATTCACCCTCGGTTAATCCTACATATGTGTCGGATGTGTTAATGTCCTTGCGTATTACCTTAGATTGGTAGACAACTGATGTTTGTAAGCATCCCCCATTGAGGGGGCAATCAGGTTTCTTTCGACAGTTACATGCTTTGTTGGTTTTGGAGTCGTTCTGACTGGGGGTCGACGGCTCATTTGCAATTGTTTTGTTGTGGTTTGAGATGATTTGTCGTATATTGTTCATGCAGCTGTAGCTCAATTTGATGTTGTTCTTGTTGAATACTTTTCTTAGGTTGTTGTCTTTGGGAAAGTGTTTGTCAATCAGGTTGAGGAATTTGTGTCCAATGTTCGTTGAGACGTTTTTGCTGTATGGGGGGTTGTACCAGATGATGCCGTTTCGTTTTCTGTTCTTTTTTGGCTGGTTTCCTGGCGTGGGTTCATAGGTGAGGGTGAAATTGTATCCGCTTTCATCAAGGGCTTTTTGGTACGGGGGGGTTGCTTGGTCAAATTCAGCTTTGCTAGATGACAGCATCGATAGCCTTTTATTGATTCCGGTAGGTATTCTTTTCGTGGTGGTGGGTGGATGGTTGCTGTCATGGTGCACGTATTGGAGTGTTGTGTTGGGTTTCGTGAATGGTTGGTAGCTGTTATTTCTCAGGTTGAAAGTGACGTCAAGGAAGTTGACGGTTTGCTTGTTGGCTTCAATCGTGATCCGTAGGCCGTTCTCTTTGAAAATTTGGCATATGCGCTTCTTGGTATTCTCGCTGCTCCTTGGCGAGGCGCGACACACTGCCAGTCCGTCATCACGGTAAATACCAAGGTTCAGATTGAGGCTAGCGAGCTGGGAGAGGAGGAAACTCCCAACGGTACACCATGGCAAAAAAAGAACAATGCAACATTTGACGTCACTATGGGAAGTTTTGACGGAGCAGAAACGTGTGAACTCGTTGGGAGTTTCCTCCTCTCCCAGCTCGCTAGCCTCAACCCGAACCTTGGTATTTACCGTGATGACGGACTGGCAGTGTGTCGCGCCTCGCCAAGGAGCAGCGAGAATACCAAGAAGCGCATATGCCAAATTTTCAAAGGGAACGGCCTACGGATCACGATTGAAGCCAACAAGCAAACCGTCAACTTCCTCGACGTCACTTTCAACCTGAGAAATAACAGCTACCAACCATTCACGAAACCCAACACAACACTCCGATACGTGCACCGTGACAGCAACAACCCACCCACTACCACGAAAAGAATACCTACCGGAATTAATAAAAGGCTATCGATGCTGTCATCTAGCAAAGCTGAATTTGACCAAGCAACCCCCCCGTACCAAAAAGCACTTGATGAAAGCGGATACAATTTCACCCTCACCTATGAACCCACGCCAGTAAACCAGCCAAAAAAGAACAGAAAACGAAACAACATCATCTGGTACAACCCCCCATACAGCAAAAACGTCTCAACTAACATTGGCCACAAATTCCTCACTCTGATTGACAAACACTTCCCCAAAGGCAACACCCTAAGAAAAGTATTCAACAAGAACAACATTAAATTGAGCTACAGCTGTATGAACAATATACGACAAATTATCTCAAAACACAACAAAACAATTGCAAATGAGCCGTCGGCCCCCGGACAGAGCGACTCCAAAGCCAACAAAGGCTGCAACTGCCGCAAGAAACCTGATTGCCCTCTCAACGGGGGGTGCTTACAAACATCAGTTGTCTACCAATCTAAGGTAACACGCAAGGACATTAACACATCCGACACATATGTAGGATTAACCGAGGGAGAGTTTAAAACCAGATGGAACAATCACAAGGCTTCTTTCAGGAACCAAAACCTGCGGAATACCACAGAACTCAGCAAACACATTTGGGACCTCAAAGACAATAATGTTGAATATTCAATAACATGGCAAATTCTTGCATCCAGCACACCTTACAATAGTGGTAATAAAAGATGCAACCTATGCTTGAAAGAGAAATTGTTTATTATTTACCGTCCAGACCTGTCATCCCTCAACAAGCGCAGCGAAATTGTATCAGCATGCCGCCACAGACGGAAAGCCAATCACCACGCCCCTACGCCAGCCTGTACCCACCCACTCTGTGCCCTATATAAACCATGGTATGTGAATGCTTCCATTAAAATCTCCTGATGATTGAGGGAACCCCTCATGAAACAGGCCTGTAAGAGATGAAGTAGTCTTGTGATTTTTTTTTCCCACACATACATATATTGCGCTCTACTACGGTATCGAGCACTATTTTTTGGATTACCTTATTAAGACATATATATAAAAAAAGTACACTGTTAAAAACCATTGTATTATGTCACATCTTTAATTGCATATCATGTAATTGTACAAATATGAAAATGTTATGTACTGAGCAGACTTCCAGGTTCCCTTGGTTTTTTTGGGGGTTTTTTTTGTCATAAAATATACAATCATGTGTGCTTACGGACTGTATCCCTTGCAGACTGTATTGATATATATTGATATATAATGTAGGAAGCACAATATTGATAAAAGAAAGAAACAACCCTTTTGTGTGAATGAGTGTGAATGGGGGAGGGAGGTTTTTTGGGTTGGTGCACTAATTGTAAGTGTATCTTGTGTTTTTTATGTTGATTAAATAAATTAAAAAAAATAATAATAAAAAAAAAAAAATAAATATATATATATATATATATATATATATATATATATATATATATATATATATATATATATATATATATATATATATATATGTATGTGTGGGGAAAAAAATCACAAGACTATTTCATCTCTACAGGCCTGTTTCATGAGGGGGAGATTCCCTCAATCATCAGGAGATTTTTATATATATATTTATATTTATATATATATATTTTGATATATATATATATATATATATATATATATATATATATATATATATATATATATATATATATATATATATATATATTTATATATATATATATATATATATATATATATATATATATATATATATATATATATATATATATATATATATATATATATATATATATGTATGTGTGGGAAAAAAAATCACAAGACTATTTCATCTCTACAGGCCTGTTTCATGAGGGGGGGATTCCCTCAATCATCAGGAGATTTTTATATATATATATATATTTATATATATATATTTTGATATATATATATATATATATATATATATATATATATATATATATATATATATATATATATATATATATATATTTATATATATATATAATTTTGCGATGAAAACAGACGACATAATAGCTGGCCACCATGCTGTCCCAAAATGTCCTCTACAGGCCTGTTTCATGAGGGGGGGATTCCCTCAATCATCAGGAGATTTTTATATATATATTTATATTTATATATATATTTTTATATATATATATATATATATATATATATATATATATATATATATATATATATATATATTTATATATATATATAATTTTGGGATGAAAACTGACGACTTAATAGCTGGCCACCATGCTGTCCCAAAACGTCCTCCACAATCCGTGACGTCACGCGCTGACGTCATCATACCGAGACGTTTTCAGCAGGATATTTCGCGCGAAATTTAAAATTTCACTCTAGTAAGTCAACCCGGCTGTATTGGCATGTGTTGCATGGTTAAGATTTCATCATTGATATATAAACTATCAGACTGCGTGGTCGGTAGTAGTGGCTTTCAGTAGGCCTTTAAGACAAAAGTGTGAATTGAAGTGTATATTTAGGGACCGCAATGTCCCTTTGGGACAGAGGACCCTATTGTTATTGTAAGGTTTTATTATTATTATTCCGCCGCCTCTTTGAGCTGTAATTTGACCCCCCTTAACATGATTCAAAACTCACCATATTTGACACACACATCAGGACTGGTAAAAATTGCGAACTTATCAAAAAACCAAACCCCAAAACTCAAAATTGCGCTCTTGCGCCCCCTAGGAAAAAAACACAGACAAAACTGCTTGTAATTTCCGTTAGGAATTTTGTAGTGACATGAAACCAAAACCTCTATGTAGGTCTGACTTAGACATAGATTTCATAAATTGACATCTTTCAGCAAAAATCTACAGGAAGTTGGCAATTCCCCCTTCAAAACAAAGGTTTACTAAAAACAGTCACGTTTGCCTCTTTGAGCTGTAATTTGACCCCCTTAACATGCTTCAAAACTCACCATATTTGACACACACATCAAGACTGGTGAAAATTGCGAACTTATCAAAAAACCAAACCCCAAAACTCAAAATTGCGCTCTTGCGCCCCCTAGGAAAAAAACACAGACAAAACTGCTTGTAATTTCCGTTAGGAATTTCGTAGTGACATGAAACAAAAACCTCTATGTAGGTCTGACTTAGACATAGATTTCATAAATTGACATCTTTCAGCAAAAATCTACAGGAAGTTGGCAATTCCCCCTTCAAAACAAAGGTTTACTAAAAACAGTCACTTTTGCCTCTTTGAGCTGTAATTTGACCCCCTTAACATGCTTCAAAACTCACCATATTTGACACACACATCAGGACTGGTGCAAATTGCGAACTTATCAAAAAAACCAAACCCCAAAACTCAAAATTGCGCTCTTGCGCCCCCTAGGAAAAAAACACAGACAAAACTGCTTGTAATTTCCGTTAGGAATTTCGTAGTGACATGAAACAAAAACCTCTATGTAGGTCTGACTTAGACATAGATTTCATAAATTGACATCTTTCAGCAAAAATCTACAGGAAGTTGGCAATTCCCCCTTCAAAACAAAGGTTTACTAAAAACAGTCACTTTTGCCTCTTTGAGCTGTAATTTGACCCCCTTAACATGCTTCAAAACTCACCATATTTGACACACACATCAGGACTGGTGAAAATTGCGAACTTCTCAAGAAACCAAACCCCAAAACTCAAAATTGCGCTCTTGCGCCCCCTAGGAAAAAACACAGACAAAACTGCTTGTAATTTCCGTTAGGAATTTCGTAGTGACATGAAACAAAAGCCTCTATGTAGGTCTGACTTAGACATAGATTTCATATATTGACATCTTTCAGCAAAAATCTACAGGAAGTTGGCAATTCCCCCTTCAAAACAAAGGTTTACTAAAAACAGTCACTTTTGCCTCTTTGAGCTGTAATTTGACCCCCTTAACATGCTTCAAAACTCACCAAACTAGACACACACACCAGGACTGGCAAAAATTGCGATCTAATAAAAAAAACAACAACCCCAAAACTCAAAATTGCGCTCTAGCCCCCCCTGGGAAGAAAACACAGACACAACTGCTCCTAGGAAGAAAACTCAGACAAAACTGCCTGTAACTTCCAATAGGATTGAGCCAGAGACATGAAACAAAAACCCCTATGTAGGTCTCACTAAGCCCTACATTTCACATATTGACAATCCCCAGCAAAAATCAACAAGAAGTTTGCAATTCCCCCTTCAAAACAAAAGTTTTGTAAAAACCGGTCACCTTTTTTCAAACATTATCTCCTCTGAGCGCGTTTGTCAAGTCGGCATCAAACTAGCATAGGAGAGAGATTGAACCCTTCTGATTAAAACTTGACCAAAGAGTTTTAATTACTGCTCCGGTTTGGATTTTATGTGCCGCCAAAGTGGGTCCCGTCCATCGCTGCTTGCAGCTTTAATTGCTATTATATTCTAACAATCACCATACTCTTAAAAGCTCAATGGTCAGCCCAATTTATATCAATTATATACTATTAACATTTTTAAAACTGGTCAAGCTATATTCGGGTCAACATTGTTATTATACTACAGGGTGAATATTAGGTAGTGCACAGAATAATTGCAGGTAGATCCAAGGGAAGAAGGGTCAGCCAGTACAGCAAAATAACATTTATTATAGCCAAAATGTAATTCCAAACTGTCTGGCTGGCAGGAAAGAGATAAAAAAGAAAAAGAGCAGACGGTGGAGTACTGATTACACAGGTGCAACAAAAACAAAACAGTCAGACAAGAGGGTGCAACGAGAACTTGGAATGAAATTCCACACAAGACCGCAGGGACCCTTGAACAAACATCCGGAAAAAAACGTAAACACCAAAAAAAATAACAGATCAAGAAATAATCCCAAAAGTTAAAATGATACCGTGACAGTTATGGAGGTTTATGGACAAACAAGGTGAGATCATCAATACTCCACCACATGGCCCCTGAATGTTCTGGCTAACAGTACCGTATTTTTCGGACTATAATGTGCACTTCGAATCCCTTAATTTTCGACAGTGCGCCTTATAACTGTACGGAATAGTTCTGGTTGTGCTTACCGACCTCGGAACACATTTTTTTGGTACATGGTGTAATGATAAGTGTGATCAGTAGATGGCAGTCACACATAAGAGATAGGTGTAGGCTGCAATTTGACGGCAGAAAACAACACCAAAACTTGAGAATATAGAACATTACACACGGCGCTCAAAAATCCGTCAACATTGTCATGATTCATGGTCCGGATCATGTTTTTGTTATGTTCTGTTAGTTTTGGACTCTTTTAGTTCCTGTTTGACATCTGAGTTTGGTTTGGTTACCACGGCTACTTATGATTTTCACCTGCCTCTGGTGTTCGAGACGCTCACCTGGCTCTAATCAAGATACATTATTTAAGCCTGCCTTTGCCAGTCAGTCGTCCTGGCGTCATTGTTTGTCTCATGCCTTGCCAAGTAAGTCTTGCTAGTTTCATGCCACAGTTCCCTGAGTGTTCCAGGCCATAGTTTATACTAAGTGTTTGCTTCATGCTCTCGTCGCATCTCTTGTCTTCTAGTCCATGCTAAGTATTTAGCTTCAAGTGCAATCGGCACCTTGTTCCTTCGCCTTTTTGTACCTCTTTGAGTTTTGTTCAAGATTAAATCATGTTCCTACCTGCAAGTCCTGTCCAGAGTGATCCGTTTGCATCCCGGGGGAACAAACCTCGCAGCAAGCTGTGACCCCCCCCCCCCCCGTCGTGACAAAAATGTTTTAGTATGACTTTGGTAAGCTATGAAGCCAGATGTTTTTGTTTTTTTTAATGGCTCTATTTGCAACTCCTGTTGGCGCCATTGTAAGCTGACTTTTGATCGCATTTATTTACCATTTACAATGCATAAAAAAAAGAAGAACTGTTCTTGTCTTACATAATGATTGTGAATGACAGGCAACATTCCAAAAAAAAAAACTTTATTGACTAATCGTTGCAGCCCTCGTGCACAACAGGATTCAGAGGATTCTCACGACTTAATTAATTGTACGAGCGCCAAGGTTCCTTTTAACCGAACAAAACCTGGTAGAATTTGTGAGCCTTTGTCCTGGGCGGCAAAATATAATTATCTGGATGAAAACATGTTTTGTTATTTCATTTATCAGATCCATCCATCCATCTTCTTCCGCTTATACGAGGTTGGGTCGCTGGGGCATCAGCCTAAGCAGGGAAGCCCAGACTTCCCTCTCCCCAGGCACTTCGTCCAGCTCTTCCTGTGGGACCCCGAGGCGTTCCCAGGCCAGCCGGGAGACATAGTCTTCCCAACGTGTCCTGGGTCTTCCCCGCGGCCTCCTACCGGTCGGACGTGCCCTAAACACCTCCCTAGGGAGGCGTTCGGGTGGCATCCTGACCAGATGCCCGAACCACCTCATCTGGCTCCTCTCCATGTGGAGGAGCAGCGGCTTTACTTTGAGCTCCTCCCGGATGGCAGAGCTTCTCACCCTATCTCTAAGGGAGAGCCCCGCCACCCGGCGGAGGAAACTCATTTCGGCCGCTTGTACCCGTGATCTTGTCCTTTCGGTCATAACCCAAAGCTCATGACCATAGGTGAGGATGGGAACGTAGATCGACCGGTAAATTGAGAGCTTTGCCTTCCGGCTCAGCTCCTTCTTCACCACAACGGATCGATACAGCGTCCGCATTACTGAAGACGCCGCACCGATCCGCCTGTCGATCTCACGATCCACTCTTCCCTCACTCGTGAACAAGACTCCGAGGTACTTGAACTCCTCCACTTGGGGCAAGATCTTCTCCCCAACCCGGAGATGGCACTCCACCCTTTTCCGGGCGAGAACCATGGACTCGGACTTGGAGGTGCTGATTCTCATCCCAGTCGCTTCACACTCGGCTGCGAACCGATCCAGTGAGAGCTGAAGATCCTGGCCAGATGGAGCCATCAGGACCACATCATCTGCAAAAAGCAGAGACCTAATCCTGCAGCCACCAAACCAGATCCCCTCAACGCCTTGACTGCGCCTAGAAATTCTGTTCATAAAAGTTATGAACAGAATCGGTGACAAAGGGCAGCCTTGGCGGAGTCCAACCCTCACTGGAAACGTGTCCGACTTACTGCCGGCAATGCGGACCAAGCTCTGGCACCGAGCATACAGGGAGCGGACTGCCACAATCAGACAGTCCGATACCCCGTACTCTCTGAGCACTCCCCACAGGACTTCCCGAGGGACACGGTCGAATGCCTTCTCCAAGTCCACAAAACACATGTAGACAACCTTCCTCTAATTTTTTGGAAATGTATGGACGATTAGAGATAGGTCTGAGGTTAGAGAGGAGAGAGGGGTCGAGGCTTGGTTTTTTTAAGTAGAGCTCGTACCACTGTGTGTTTAAACTCTACTGGAACTATTCCAGAAGAGAGGCAGCTATTGATAATGTTAACAACAGGGAGTAGCCCGAGTGATGGATGCGGTTTCATCGCGACGCTGGCATTAGCAGCATCGCTAGGCTCGCCAGAGTTCCTTTTAACCTGTTAGAATGTGCGGGTCCTTGTCCTGGGCGGCAGAATATAATGATCTGGCTGAAAACATGTTTTGTTATTTCATTTATTAGGCGACAATGCTGCACCTCCTCGTACTAATGCATCAAGCCGTGCCAATCTGCGCTTGAATGACTCCCATAAATTACTTATTGACGATCATTAGACATTAGACAGCGTTCAAAACAATGGCGTCTTTGAATTAATGGCTGCGTCTGATGCTTGTTTGATTGCTGTTTTGTGCCGTAAACGTCTCTTCCCAGCACTCTTTTGTAGTAAACAGCTTGGCCGCCTTTCACCGGGCCAATCATAATCATCTTTTTTATTAACCGCCCTTCTCCGGGGGTGTTTGGTAAATAGGGTGAACGCGCGTCGAGCCCTGAATATTGCATTTCTGTTTTGTTTCAAATCGTATGTCACAATGGGCGGCTTTTGTTTAAGCCTTCTGGAGGGCTGTCGTCGCACATGAGGCACGGCCAAGTTAATCTATGAAGGCATCTGAGTGCTGCCCGTTTCCCCCCCCGATTCCAATCAATATTCCAACCTTGGTTCATTTGAATCATTCATCGTCTAATCTTGAAAGTAATGGCTGCTCCAGGGCGTGATGTGCTGTACACACTTTGTCTATAAAGGATGGCGCGGCATTAGTGACTGACAGGGAATCGATGCCTCCCTATCTCAAATGTGATAGGATATTTAACTGTATCACTTTAAATGAATGAACATGTATGATTTATGAAGTCCAAAGAGGAATCTGCTGGGTTAGGGCATTGGCCGCCATCGTCAGTTTGAGTATTGTCGGAGGCAGATATTTACATGTATCCGGATTTAAGTTGTACTTCTTCCATTTCTTTGTCATATTTGAAAACAGCTTGTGTTTTCCACTTCTTCTCTTGATGCTCTGTCAGCAAGCAAACTGTGTGTGTTAACCTTCAATCAATCAATCAATCAATCAATCTTTATTTATATAGCCCTAAATCACAAGTGTCTCAAAGGGCTGCACAAGCCACAACGACATCCTCGGTACAAAGCCCACATAAGGGCAAGGAAAAACTCACCCCAGTGGGACGTCGATGTGAATGACTATGAAAAATCTTGGAGAGGACCGCATATGTGGGTAACCCCCCCCCTCTAGGGGAGATCGAAAGCAATGGATGTCGAGTGGGTCTGACATAATATTGTGAGAGTCCAGTCCATAGTGGATCCAACATAATAGTAAGAGTCCAGTCCATAGTGGGGCCAGCAGGACACCATCCCGAGCGGAGACGGGTCAGCAGCGCAGAGATGTTCCCAGCCGATGCACAGGCGAGCGGTCCACCCCGGGTCCCGACTCTGGACAGCCAGCACTTCATCCATGGCCACCGGACCTGTGCCCCCTCCCCCCTCAAGGAAAAGGGGAGCAGAGGAGAAAAGAAAAGAAACGGCAGATCAACTGGTCTAACAGGGGGGCTATTTAAAGGCTAGAGTATACAAATGAGTTTTAAGATTGGACTTAAATGCTTCTACTGAGGTAGCATCTCTAATTGTTACCGGGAGGGCATTCCATAGTACTGGAGCCCGAATAGAAAACGCTCTATAGCCCGCAGACTTTTTTTGGGCTCTGGGAATAAGCCGGAGTTCTTTGAACGCAGATTTCTTGCCGGGACATATGGTACAATGCAATCGACAAGATAGGACGGAGCTAGACAGTGTAGTATTTTATACGTAAGTAGTAAAACCTTAAAGTCACATCTTAAGTGCACAGGAAGCCAGTGCAGGTGAGCCAGTATAGGTATATATATAAGTATATATGTATATAAAGGTATATACAGTATAGGCGTAGTATGATCAAACTTTCTTGTTCTTGTCAAAAGTCTAGCAGCCGCATTTTGTACCAACTGTAATTTTTTAATGGTAGACATAGGGAGACCCGAAAATAATACGTTACAATAGTCGAGACGAGACGTAACGAACGCATGAATAATGATCTCAGCGTCGCTAGTGGACAAAATAGAACGGATTTTAGCGATATTACGGAGATGAAAGAAGGCCGTTTTAGTAACACTCTTAATGTGTGACTCAAAGGAGAGAGTTGGGTGGAAGATAATACCCAGATTCTTTACTGATTCGCCTTGTGTAATTGTTTGGTTGTCAAATGTTAAGGTGGTATTATTAAATAAATGTCGGTGTTTAGCAGGACCGATAATCAGCATTTCCGTTTTCTTGGCGTTGAGTTGCAAGAAGTTAGCGGACATCCATTGTTTAATTTCATTAAGACACGCCTTGAGTTCTTTGGAATGTATTATGGCTAGGGAGACGTTGTGCTTGTGTTATGGCTAGGGAGGGGGAAGGAAAGAGAGGTTTTTGGCGTTGGGAAGACAGACCATTTTGGGGAGGCGCAATAGAATGTTCTAGGGTTGGACTGGTCTCAATAAAAATGTATATTGGCAAAGCTTTGAGAATATACAACAAAATACCTATTCTGTCTCTGGTGGTTTTTCAACTCAGCTTTAAGTGTCGGAAAGAACTTGGGAGCGAATTGTGACTTGAATTCCCTGGGAGGAACAACTGGTCCAAAACGCAACAGTAGTTAGCTGGAAGTTAAACATGAATTTGGGTCTGTGCATGCACATAAACATGCCTGACGGCACAGAAACTTAGTCCTGTGCACACGCCACTAATCAGGCGTACATGTTATTACAGCTGGATCAGAATGAGAATGACTAATATGTTTAATGGCATTGTCAGTGAGGGTTCACACACTATTCACATTAGAAGCATTTAAGTCCCAGCCTCAAACTCATTTGTATACTCTAGCCTTTAAATAGACCCACTTTTTAGACCAGTTGATCTGCCGTTTCTTTTCTCCTATGACCCCCTCTCCCTTGTGGAAGGGGGGGCACAGGTCTGGTGGCCATGGATGAAGTGCTGGCTGTCCAGAGTCGGGACCCGGGGTGGACCGCTCGCCTGTGCATTGGTTGGGGACATCTCTGCGCTGCTGACCCGTCTCCGCTCGGGATGGTCTCCTGCTGGCCCCACTATGGACTGGACTCTCACTATTATGTTAGATCCACTTTGGACTGGACTCTCACTATTATGTTAGATCCACTATGGACTGGACTCTCGCTATTATGTTAGACCCACTATGGACTGGACTCTCACTATTATGTTAGATCCGCTATGGACTGGACTCTCACTATTATGTTAGATCCGCTATGGAATGGACTTTCACAATATTATGTTAGATCCACTATGGACTGGACTCTCACTATTATGTTAGATCCACTATGGACTGGACTCTCACTATTATGTGAGATCCACTATGGACTGGACTCTCACTATTATGTTAGATCTACTATAGACTGAACTCTCACACTATTATGTTAGATCCACTATGGACTGAACTCTCACACTATTATGTTAGATCCACTATGGACTGGACTCTCACTATTATGTTAGACCCACTATGGACTGGACTCTCACTATTATGTTAGATCTACTATGGACTGGACTCTCACTATTATGTTAGATCCACTATGGACTGGACTCTCACTATTATGCTAGATTCACTATGGACTGGACTCCCACTATTATGTTAGATCCACTATGGACTGGACTCTCACACTATTATGTTAGATCCACTATGGACTGAACTCTCACGCTATTATGTTAGATCCAAAGTGGACTGGACTCTCACACTATTATGTTAGATCCACCATGGACTGGACTCTCACTATTATGTTAGATCCACTATGGACTGGACTCTCACTATTATGCTAGATTCACTATGGACTGGACTTTCACAATATTATGTTAGATCCACTATGGACTGGACTCTCGCTATTATGTTAGACCCACTATGGACTGGACTCTCACTATTATGTTAGATCTACTATGTACTGGACTCTCACTATTATGTTAGATCCACCTTGGACTGAACTCTCACTATTAAGTTAGATCCACTATGGACTGGACTCTCACTATTATGTTAGATCCACTATGGACTGGACTGTCACACTATTATGTTAGATCCACTATGGACTGGACTCTCACTATTATGTTAAATCCACTATGGACTGGACTCTCACTATTATGTTAGATCCACTATGGACTGGACTCTCACTATTATGTTAGATCCACTATGGACTGGACTTTCACAATATTATGTTAGATCCACTATGGACTGGACTCTCACTATTATGTTAGATCAACTTTGGACTGAACTCTCACTATTATGTTAGATCCACTATGGACTGGACTCTCACTATTATATTAGATCCACTATGGACTGAACTCTCACACTATCATGTTAGATCCACTATGGACTGGACTCTCACACTATTATGTTAGATCCACTATGGACTGGACTCTCACTATTATGTTAGATCCACTATGGACTAGACTCTCACACTATTATGTTAGATCCACTATGGACTGGACTCTTACTATTATGTTAGATCCACTATGGACTGGACTCTCACACTATTATGTTAGATCCACTATGGACTGGACTCTCACTATTATGTTAGATCCACTATGGACTGGACTCTCACTATTATGCTAGACTCACTATGGACTGGACTTTCACAATATTATGTTAGATCCACTATGGACTGGACTCTCACTATTATGTTAGATCCACTTTGGACTGAACTCTCACTATTATGTTAGATCCACTATGGACTGGACTCTCACTATTATATTAGATCCACTATGGACTGAACTCTCACACTATCATGTTAGATCCACTATGGACTGGACTCTCACACTATTATGTTAGATCCACTATGGACTGGACTCTCACTATTATGTTAGATCCATTATGGACTAGACTCTCACACTATTATGTTAGATCCACTATGGACTGGACTCTTACTATTATGTTAGATCCACTATGGACTGGACTCTCACACTATTATGTTAGATCCACTATGGACTGGACTCTCACTATTATGTTAGATCCACTATGGACTGGACTCTCACTATTATGCTAGATTCACTATGGACTGGACTTTCACAATATTATGTTAGATCCACTATGGACTGGACTCTCACTATTATGTTAGATCCACTATGGACTGGACTCTCACACTATTATGTTAGATCCACTATGGACTGGACTCTCACTATTATGTTAGATCCACTATGGACTAGACTCTCACACTATTATGTTAGATCCACTATGGACTGGACTCTTACTATTATGTTAGATCCACTATGGACTGGACTCTCACACTATTATGTTAGATCCGCTATGGACTGGACTCTCACTATTATGTTAGATCCACTATGGACTGGACTCTCACTATTATGCTAGATTAACTATGGACTGGACTCCCACTATTATGTTAGATCCACTATGGACTGGACTCTCACACTATTATGTTAGATCCACTATGGACTGAACTCTCACACTATTATGATAGATCCACTATGGACTTGACTCTCACTATTATGTTAGATCCACTATGGACTGGACTCTCACTATTATGTTAGATCCACTATGGACTGGACTCTCACTATTATGTTAGATCCACTATGGACTGGACTCTCACACTATTATGTTAGATCCACTATGGACTGAACTCTCACACTATTATGATAGATCCACTATGGACTTGACTCTCACTATTATGTTAGATCCACTATGGACTGGACTCTCACTATTATGTTAGATCCACTATGGACTGGACTCTCACAATATTATGCTAGACCCACTCGACCTCCATTGCATCCGGTCTCCCCTAGAGGGGGGGGGGGGGGGGGGGGGGGGTGCAATGGTGTAACATGAAATATTAACGAGCAAAAATTAACCAAAAAAAAAAAAAAAAGATCCACTATGGACTGAGCTCTCACACTATCATGTTAGATCCACTATGGACTGGACTCTCACACTATTATGTTAGATCCACTATGGACTGGACTCTCACTATTATGTTAGATTCACTATGGACTGGACTTTCACAATATTATGTTAGATCCACTATGGACTGGACTCTCACTATTATGTTAGATCCACTTTGGACTGAACTCTCACTATTATGTTAGATCCACTATGGACTGGACTCTCACTATTATGTTAGATCTACTATGGACTGGACTCTCACTATTATGTTAGATCCACTATGGACTGAACTCTCACACTATTATGTTAGATCCACTATGGACTGGACTCTCACTATTATGTTAGATCCACTATGGACTGGACACTCACTATTATGTTAGATCCACTATGGACTGGACTCTCACACTATTATGTTAGATCCACTATGGACTGGACTCTCACTCTTATGTTAGATCCACTATGGACTGGACTCTTTCACTATTATGTTAGATCCACTATGGACTGAACTCTCACACTATCATGTTAGATCCACTATGGACTGGACTCTCACACTATTATGTTAGATCCACTATGGACTGAACTCTCACACTATTATGTTAGATCCACTATGGACTGGACTCTCACACTATTATGTTAGATCCACTATGGACTGAACTCTCACACTATCATGTTAGATCCACTATGGACTGGACTCTCACTCTTATGTTAGATCCACTATGGACTGGACTCTTTCACTATTATGTTAGATCCACTATGGACTGAACTCTCACTATTATGTTAGATCCACTATGGACTGGACTCTTTCACTATTATGTTAGATCCACTATGGACTGAACTCTCACACTATCATGTTAGATCCACTATGGACTGGACTCTCACACTATTATGTTAGATCCACTATGGACTGAACTCTCACACTATTATGTTAGATCCACTATGGACTGAACTCTCACACTATTATGTTAGATGCAATGGTGTAACATGAAATATTAACGAGCAAAAATTAACCAAAAAAAAAAAAAATGGAACAAGTTGGAATAAAATAAGAATGCAAATATTATACAATACCATATTTTCTGGACTACAAGGCACACTTAAAATCATTTTTTTCCCTCAACTATAACCCGGTGTGCCTAATGCACGAAATAATTTTGGTTTCGCTTACCGACCTCGGAGCTATTTTATTTGGTACATGGTGAAATGATAAGTGTGACCAGTAGATGGCAGTCAAACATAACATATACGTGTAGTCCTGGGCATGACGTTGAAGTGGAGGCTCCTCTATGGGGTCTTGGGGCACTAGGAGGTAAACCCTTTTACTACTGTTACCCCAGGTGGCCCTTGGCAAAAGCCTAGTACCTGACTGCCCCCTAGCCAGGTTTACGGTGAAGACCTCAACGATGGAGCAGGCGGAAGACGGTAGATTTAAGAACTACCACAACGGCTGCGATGGCGGAAGAAGGCTGCAGCAGAAAAGGGTCCCCGGTCGTCTTGGACTCCATGCCACTGGACCCTGACTTGATTCTGTCAAGGATCGTGTGGTGACTGTCTGTGCACCAGTCTCCCCACGTTAAACTAAGCCACGCACAGGCATCCTCCATAAAGGGATACACCCCTACCAGGAGGATCGTCATACTCGTTTCGAGTGACCGCCGATGATACGTGTAGACTGCAATATGACTCAAGTAAACAACCATTCCATTGATAATAAAGAACATTACACACGGCTCTCAAAAATCTATCAAAATGTTTTAGTAGGACTTTGGTAAGCTATGAAGCCACACCACTTGATGGATTGTACTGTGCTTCAACATAGGAGTATTATTATGGGGTGTGTATAAGGTAAGACATATTATCTGCCGTTTTGTTTCGCAATATTATGCGAAAGCAACTTTTCTTGCTTTCTGGTACCTGCTGATCTGTATTTGGGATCCCACACTGATCAGTCACAGTGTGGATTCAGAAGAGATCGCAGTACTACTGACATGATCTTTGTAGCCAGGCAGGTACAAGAAAAGTGCCGGGAACACCACCAGGATCTGTACATCGCCTTCATAGACCTGTCCAAGGCATTTGACACTGTGAACCGGAATCTCATCTGGGACTTACTGGGAAGGCTGGGGATTCCGCCAAAGTTCCTCAACATCCTGAGACAACTACACGATGGAATGCGAGCCTGTGTCCGCATTGGAGGCCAGCAATCCCCCTCTTTTAATGTGAAAGTCGGGGTTAGGCAGGGATGTGTCCTAGCCCCTGTCATATTCAACCTCTTTCTCTCAGCAGTCACCCTCCTCTCACACAAAGCTCTGGGAACCACAGGTGGCATCCACATACAGTTCCGGCTGGACGGCAGTCTCTTCAACATCCGGCGCCTCCAGGCCTTCACTAAAATGACAAAACAACAGATCCTAGAACTTCAGTATGCTGACGATTGTGCTCTCCTTGCCCACACGCCAGAATCTCTACAACGTGCACTTAACGTGGTCTCATCCACGTACAGCGCCCTAGGACTCAAGGTCAACATTTCAAAAACACAGATCATTGCGCAACACTCTACCCACCAGTCAGAAGTGCCTGTCTTCAACATTGATGGCCAGCAGCTCACCATCGTTCCACATTTCACCTACCTCGGAAGCGTCCTGTCCCCCACCTGTAACATCGATAATGACATCCAGGTTCGTGTTGGGTTAGCGTCTGCTGCCTTCGGTAGGCTCAAAACCAGGGTCTTCCTGAACAGAAACCTGACAGTTTCCACCAAAGCAGCTGTTTACAAAGCAGTTTGTCTGTCCACACTGCTATACGGCTCGGAAGCCTGGACCCCTTACCAAAGGCACGTCGGAATCCTGGAGAGATACCACATCCGCTGCCTGCAACGGATCCTGGGTCTGACCTGGGAGGACACAGTCCCACATGTGGATATTTATGACCGGACCCAAACACCCAGCATCCAAGTGTTCCTTGCGCAAAGACATCTGCGCTGGGTGGGGCATGTAATCCGCATGCCCACCCAGAGGCTCCCTCGACAGATCCTCTACGGCCAACTCCAGGAAGGCTGTAGGTCTCCTGGGGGTCAGCGGAAACGCTACAAGGACCACATAAAAACCCTCCTGAAGCGCTGTGCTATCCAGCCTTCCGCACTGGAAGTCTTGGCTGCTGATCGCCACACCTGGCGCAAATGCAGTCACGGCGGCATTGCTCATCTCCAGGAGCAGACCACTGAGAGGAGAAAACAACAACGTTTACAGCGACATCAGCGCGCTGCAGGGCCCCCCCTCTCGAGCGTGGACTACATCTGCCCCACATGTGGCAAACCATGCGGGTCGCGCATTGGCCTGCACACCCACATGCAATGGCTAATACGAAACCCCCCTCAATAACCCATTACTGGAGCAACGTCATCATCGTAATCGATGGACAGCCACAAGGATAAGGTAAGACATATTATCTGGCGTTTTGTTTCGCAATATTATGCGAAAGCAACTTTTCTTGCTTTCTGGTACCTGCTGATCTGTATTTGGGATCTGTATAAGTCCTGAAAAATTGCGAGCCTCCGCCTCTGTAGTCCGTGCCGACGACATAGTTGATAAGCGTCTTCTTTTTCTCTATCTTCTTGTTACGGGACATTTATCCTCCGCTGTTGCCATTTCGTTATATAAAGTAGTGCCAAGTTCTTACTTATATCTGCCGTGAAAGCGCTAAAACATACCGGTGTAGTGAGTTTACATTATTCACCCAAGGAACTTTAGTTTGTAGTTTGCACTTAAGATGTGACTTTAAGGTTTTACTACTTACGTATAAAATACTACACGGTCTAGCTCCGTCCTATCTTGTCGATTGCATTGTACCATATGTCCCGGCAAGAAATCTGCGTTCAAAGAACTCCGGCTTATTAGTGATTCCCAGAGCCCAAAAAAAGTCTGCGGGCTATAGAGCGTTTTCTATTCGGGCTCCAGTACTATGGAATGCCCTCCCGGTAACAATTAGAGATGCTACCTCAGTAGAAGCATTTAAGTCCCATCTTAAAACTCATTTGTATACTCTAGCCTTTAAATAGCCCCCCTGTTAGACCAGTTGATCTGCCGTTTCTTTTCTTTTCTCCTCTGCTCCCCTTTTCCTTGAGGGGGGGGGGGGGCACAGGTCCGGTGGCCATGGATGAAGTGCTGGCTGTCCAGAGTCGGGACCCGGGGTGGACCGCTCGCCTGTGCATCGGCTGGGAACATCTCTGCGCTGCTGACCAGTCTCCGCTCGGGATGGTGTCCTGCTGGCCCCACTATGGACTGGACTCTTACTATTATGTTGGATCCACTATGGACTGGACTCTCACAATATTATGTCAGACCCACTCGACATCCATTGCTTTCGGTCTCCCCTAGAGGGGGGGGGGGGGTTACCCACATATGCGGTCCTCTCCAAGGTTTCTCATAGTCATTCACATCGACGTCCCACTGGGGTGAGTTTTTCCTTGCCCGTATGTGGGCTTTGTACCGAGGATGTCGTTGTGGCTTGTGCAGCCCTTTGAGACACTTGTGATTTAGGGCTATATAAATAAAGATTGATTGATTGATTGATTGATAGTTATTAGAGAGTTCCGGTAGGACGGTTTTTCACGGGACACATTTCCGGTGTTGTTGTTTCCGGATGAGGAGACGCTGCTCCGTTATTGATTGAAGTGAAGTCTGAATGTCATTAAAACAGTTAGCGCCATCTTTTGACACTTCTTCCACTTCCCGTCCTTGCACGCTACACCGCTACAACAAAGATGACGGGGAGAAGACGCTGTCGAAGGTAAATAAGAGCGCCCACAAAACAGCGCATCCTGAAGAAACTGTCATTAATCTGTAAAACATCATCTATGCAACATTTTGACCAAAGAACTACCATTACATGTTATGTAGACCACAAGGAAGTCTTTTACATTTAGAAAAAAATCATAAAAGTGCGGAAATATGACTATATCACACCAACTCTCAAATCCCTTCACTGGCTTCTTGTTCCACTCAGGATTGAATACAAAGTCTCCCTACTAACCCACCAGTGCCTCCATGATAATGCCCCCCTCTACCTCAAAAAACTACTCACCCCCAAATCCTCCACACGACACCTCCGCTCCGGACAGGCTATAACCTCCTCCAACCTCCGAGGATAAAGCTACGAACAATGGCCTTTCTGCTCCGCCGCTCCCAGTCTGTGGAACTCTCCCCCTGACCACCTGAGGGCACCACAGACTGTGGATGATTTTTAAAAAATGCTTAAAAACCCTTCTTTTTAAAAAAGTCTTTTTTTTTTTTTTTTTAATAAATGCATACTAGTTTTAGCTATTTGGCTGTTCTAGATTGTATTTGTATTTATTTATTTATTATCTTTTTATTTAATTTGTTTTTAATACACTGTAGCACTTTGAAGTTGTTTACTCAATGTAAAGTGCTTCTATTATTATTATTATAATAATAATAATTATTATTATTATAATATGACCCCTTTAATGCGCCTTATAATCTGGTGCGCCTTTTGTATGAAAATAGACCTGACTAGACCCGTTCATTGGCAGTGCGCCTTGTAATCCGGTACTTGCAGTTATTGAATTTTTCTTATAAAAAAAATTTAAAAATAATAATGAAAACAGGTTTCGCCTTTTGTTCCCTTTGTTCCGAAACGTAACCCTAAAAAAATTGAAGCTGTATCGTTACGCCTCCACCAATGAAGTTGTTTCTACTTGACCTAAAACATGATTAATTCCTAATAACGCTTTACTGTATACCTAAGTTTATGGAGGCCTTTTTTAAAGTAAAAAAAAAAAAAAAAATCCTAGTAAATTGTAGTAAGGAAAGCCTGCAGAGACACAGAAATATCTTCTATTGTGGAGATCAGTGGAAATGTAGACTTGGAATGATTCCCCCATCATCTATTCTCCTCCTCTGTAATGTATAGTGCATGTAGAGAGACGCTATGAAAGACTAGCTATGTATTATTGAACAAAACAGCTGCCACTGTGGATGTGCTACAATGGTGCGCACGTGTGTGTGTGTGTGTGTGTGTGAGTGTGTGTGTTCTTGTATGTCTACCCTTCTTGAGACATGGAGAAGGAAAAGTATCTTCCACATGAGGAGGTGTGAACAAGTGATGACATAAATCATGGTCCCAATAACATTGCATCTAATAGACAATGTCTCATTAGCACCCCTGCTGGTGACATCTATCAAAATGAGGGTGGTCCCAAAAAGGAGGGATTTTTTACATTGACTGTGTGTCACTTTTAAAAGTGCTCCCCTTCTGGTCAACATATGAAATAACAAGTGTGTGTAAGAAATTGAAATGCGCCCCCTTTGGCCAAAATGTGGTGAATATATATATATATATATGTATATATATATATATATATATATATATATATATATATATATATATATATATATATATATATATATATATATATATATATATATGTATGTATATATATATATATATATATATATTTTTTTTTTTTTTTAGAGAGAGACTTACTATAATAACTTGAAGTAAATAATGAGGATTAACAACCAATTACAAAATAAAAAATAAAAATAAAGAACTAAAAGCAGTCTTTTTCTCACAATGTGTTGACTTTTTTCTTATAAAATTGGTAACAATTTCTCATATTTTTTAGGTTTCTGTAATATTGCAGTATTTTCTAGTAAAATTATTATTTTTTTATGTAAAATTATTATTTTTAATGCAAAATGGTGACATTTGTCATATAAAATTCTGACTTTTATCACAATATTGCCAATTGTTTTGCTGTTCTTGTAAAATAGACATTTTTAAAGTAAAATTATGACATTTGTCATAATGTTGCCAAGTCAAATTCCAATTATTATTATAATATTGCCAACATTTTAAAGTTTTCTTATACAATTGTGACTTTTATCAAGTACAATCTTGACTCTTTTCATACAATTTGCCAAAATGTTAAGCTTTTCTAGTAAATTTGCGACTGTTGTTGAGTAAAAATCCAACTTTTATCATAATATTGCACAAATGTTCAAGTTTTCTTGTAAAATTTTGACTTGCGTTGATTAAAAATACAACTTTTATTATATTACTAGAGGGAGGCATATTTTGGAGGTCTCAAGAAGATAACAAATACAAGAGTGTGTGTGTGTGTGTGTTCTTGTATTCCTACCCTTCTTGAGACATGGAGAAGGAAAAGTATCTTCCATATGAGGAGGTGTGAACAAGTGATGACATAAATCATGGTCCCAATAACATTGCATCTAATAGACAATGTCTCATTTGCACCCCTGCTGGTGACATCTATCAAAATGAGGCTGGTCCCAAATATTTTTCAAATTGACTGTGTGTCGCTTTTAAAAGTGCTCCCCCTCTGGTCAACATATGAAATAACAAGTGTGTGTAAGAAATTGAAATGCGCCCCCTTTGGCCAAAATGTGAATATATATATATATATATATATATATATATATATATATATATATATATATATATATATATATATATATATATATATATATATATATATATATATATATATTAGAGATACATACTATAATAACTTGAAGTAAATAATGAAGATTAACAACCAATTACAAAATAAAAAATAAAAATAATTAACTAAAAGCAGTCTTTTTCTCACAATGTGTCGACTTTTTTCTTATAAAATTGGTAACAATTTGTGATATTTTTTTGGTTTATGTAATATTGCAGTATTTTCTAGTAAAATTAGTAAAATTATTACCCCTGCTGGTGACATCCATCAAAATGAGGCTGGTCCCAAAAAGGAGGGATTTTTCACGTTGACTGTGTGTCACTTTTAAAAGTATTCCCCCTCTGGTCAACATATGAAATAACAAGTGTGTGTAAAAATCTGAAGTGCTCCCCCTCTGGTCAACATATGAAATAACAAGTGTGTGTAAAGAAATTGAAATGCGCCCCCTTTGGACAAAATGTAAAAAAAAATAAAAAAAAAATGTTTTTTTATATATATAAACATACTATAAAAACTTGAAGTAAATAATGAAGATTAACAACCAATTACAAAATAAAAATAATTAACTAAAAGCAGTCTTTTCCTCACAATGTGTCGACTTTTTTCTTATAAAATTGGTAACAATTTTTCATATTTTTTCTGTTTCTGTAATATTGCAGTATTTTCTAGTAAAATTATTACTTTTTTAATGTAAAATTATTATTTTTAATGCAAAATTTTGACATTTGTCAAAAAAAATCTGACTTTTATAACAATATTGCCAATTAGTTTGCTGTTCTTGTAAAATAGTGACATTTTTAAAGTAAAATTATGACATTTGTCATAATTTTGCCGAGAAAAATTCTGATTATTATTATAATATTGCCAACATTTTAAAGTTTTTTTATAAAGTTGTGACTTTTATCAAGTACAATCTTGACTCTTTTCATACAATTGTCAAAATGTTAAGCTTTTCTAGTAAATTTGTGACTGTTGTTGAGTGAAATTCCAACTTTTATCATAATATTGCACAAGTGTTTAGTTTTTATTGTAAAATTTTGACTTGCGTTGAGTAAAATTACGACTTTTATTATAATACTAGAGGTAGGCATTTTTTGGAGGTCTCAAGAAGGTAACACATACAAGAGTGTGTGTGTGTGTGTGTGTGTGTGTGTGTGTTCTTGTATTCCTACCCTTCTTGAGACATGAAGAAGGAAAAGTATCTTCCATATGAGGAGGTGTGAACAAGTGATGACATAAATAATGGTCCCAATAACATTGCATCTAATAGACAATGTCTCATTAGCACCCCTGCTGGTGACATCTATCAAAATGAGGGTGGTCCCAAATATTTTTCTAATTGACCGTGTGTCGCTTTTAAAAGTGCTCCCCCTCTGGTCAACATATGAAATAACAAGTGTGTGTAAGAAATTGAAATGCACCCCCTTTGGCCAAAATGTGAATATACATATATATATATATATATATATATATATATATATATATATATATATATATATATATATATATAATTTTTAGAGAGACATACTATAATAACTTGAAGTAAATAATGAAGATTAACAACCAATCACAAAATAAAAAATAAAAATAATTAACTAAAAGTAGTCTTTTTCTCACAATGTGTCGACTTTTTTCTTATAAAATTGGTAAACATTTGTCATATTTTTTCTGTTTATGTAATATTGCAGTATTTTCTAGTAAAATTAGTAAAATTATTACCCCTGCTAGTGACATCCATCAAATTGAGGCTGGTCCCAAAAAGGAGGGATTTTTCACGTTGACTGTGTGTCACTTTTAAAATTATTCCCCCTCTGGTCAACATATGAAATAACAAGTGTGTGTAAAAATCTGAAGTGCTCCCCCTCTGGTCAACATATGAAATAACAAGTGTGTGTAAAGAAATTGAAATGCGCCCCCTTTGGACAAAATGTAAAAAAAATAAAAAAAATGTTTTTTTTATATATAGAAACATACTATAAAAACTTGAAGTAAATAATGAAGATTAACAACCAATTACAAAATAAAAATAATTAACTAAAAGCAGTCTTTTTCTCACAATGTGTCGACTTTTTTCTAATAAAATTGGTAACAATTTCTCATATTTTTTCTGTTTCTGTAATATTGCAGTATTTTCTCGTAAAATTATTACTTTTTTATGTAAAATTATTATTTTTAATGCAAAATGGTGACATTTGTCATACAAAAATCTGACTTGTATCACAATATTGCCAATTGTTTTGCTGTTCTTGTAAAATAGACATTTTTAAAGTAAAATTATGACATTTGTCATCAATTTGCCAAGTAAAATTCCGATTACTATTATAATATTGCCAACATTTGAACGTTTTCTTATAACATTTTGACTTTTGTCAAGAACAATCTTGACTCTTTTCAGAAAATTGCCAAAATGTTCACCTTTTCTTGTAATTGAGTAAAATTCCAACTTTTATCATAATCATGCACAAATGTTCAGTTTTTCTTGTAAAAATTTGACTTGCGTTGAGTAAAATTACGACTTTTATTATAACACTGCCACAATTCTACATTTTTCTTGTGAAATTGTGACCTTTTTCTTGTGAAATTCCAACTCATTTTTCACAACAAGCTTTTTTTATATTTGCATAGTATGTATATATTATTAATGTTGTAAGTACACATCTTTATGTATCTAGAAAAGGTGGTTTTAAAGAGGTAGGCATTTTTTGGAGGTCTCAAGAAGGTAACAAATACAAGAATGTGTGTGGGTGTGTGTGTGTGTGTGTGTGTTCTTGTATTTCTACCCTTTTTGAGACATAAAGAAGGAAAAGTATCTTCCATATGAGGAGGTGTGAACAAGTGATGACATAAATCATGGTCCCAATAACATTGCATCCAATAGACAATGTCTCATTTGCACCCCTGCTGGTGACATCGATCAAAATGAGGCTGGTCCCAAATATTTTTCAAATTGACTGTGTGTCGCTTTTAAAAGTGCTCCCCCTCTGGTCAACATATGAAATAACAAGTGTGTGTAAGAAATTGAAATGCGCCCCCTTTGGCCAAAATGTGAATATATATATATATATATATATATATATATATATATATATATATATATATATATATATATATATATATATATATATATATATATATATATATATATATTATTTTTTTAGAGTGACATACTATAATAATTTGAAGTAAATAATGAAGATTAACAACCAATTACAAAATAAAAAATAAAAATAATTAACTAAAAGCATTCTTTTTCTCACAATGTGTCGACTTTTTTCTTATAAAATTGGTAACAATTTCTCATATTTTTTCTGTTTCTGTAATATTGCAGTATTTTCTAGTAAAATTATTACTTTTTTATGTAAAATTATTATTTTTAATGCAACATGGTGACATTTGTCATATAAAAATCTGACTTTTATCACAATAATGCCAATTGTTTTGCTGTTCTTGTAAAATAGACATTTTTAAAGTAAAATTATGACATTTGTCATAATTTTGCCGAGTAAAATTCTGATTATTATTATAATATTGCCAACATTTTAAAGTTTTTTTATAAAGTTGTGACTTTTATCAAGTACAATCTTGACTCTTTTCATACAATTGCCAAAATGTTAAGCTTTTCTAGTAAATTTGTGACTGTTGTTGAGTAAAAATCCAACTTTTATCATGATATTGCACAAGTGTTTAATTTTTCTTGTAAAATTTTGACTTGCGTTGAGTAAAATTACGACTTTTATTATAATACTAGAGGTAGGCATTTTTTGGAGGTCTCAAGAAGATAACAAATACAAGAGTGTGTGTGTCTGTGTACTTGTATTCCTACCCTTCTTGAGACATAAAGAAGGAAAAGTATCTTCCATATGAGGAGATGTGAACAAGTGATGACATAAATCATGGTCCCAATAACATTGCATCTAATAGACAATGTCTCATTAGCACCCCTGCTGGTGACATCCATCAAAATGAGGCTGGTCCCAAATATTTTTCAAATTGACTGTGTGTCGCTTTTAAAAGTGCTCTCCCTCTGGTCAACATATGAAATAACAAGTGTGTGTAAGAAATTGAAATGCACCTCCTTTGGCCAAAATGTGAATATATATATATATATATATATATATATATATATATATATATATATATATATATATTTTTTTTTTTTTTTTTTTTAGAGAGAGACATACTTTAATAACTTGAGAAGAATTAACAAACAATTACAAAATCAAAAATAAAAATAATTAACTAAAAGCAGTCGTTTTCTCACAATGTGTCGACTTTTTTCCTATAAAATTGGTAATAATGTGTCATATTTTTTCGGTTTCTGTAATATTGCAGTATTTTCTAGTAAAATTATTACTTTTTTAATGTAAAATTATTATTTTTAATGCAAAATTTTGACATTTGTCAAAGAAAATCTGACATTATTATGACATTTGTCATAATTTTGCCAAGTAAAATTCCGATTACTATTATAACATTGCCAACATTTGAACGTTTTCTTATACAATTTTGACTTTTGTCAAGAACAATCTTGACTCTTTTCAGAAAATTGCCAAAATGTTCAGCTTTTCTTGTAAAATTGCGACTGTCGTTGAGTAAAATTCCAACTTTTATCATAATCTTGCGCAAATGTTCAGTTTTTCTTGTAAAATTATTATTTTTAATGCAAAATGGTGACATTTGTCATATAAAAATCTGACTTTTATCACAATATTGCCAATTAGTTTGCTCTTCTTGTAAAACAGTGACATTTTTTAAGTAAAATTATGACATTTGTCATCATTTTGCCAAGTAAAATTCCGATTAATATTATAATATTGCCAACATTTGAACGTTTTCTTATACAATTTTGACTTTTGTCAAGTACAATCTTCATTCTTTTCAGAAAATTGCCAAAATGTTCACCTTTTCTTGTAAAATTGCGACTGTCGTTGAGTAAAATTCCATCTTTTATCATAATATTGCACAAATATGTAGTTTTTCTTGTAAAATTTTGACTTGCGTTGAGTAAAATTACAGCTTTTATTATAACACTGCCACAATTCTACATTTTTCTTGTGAAATTGTGACCTTTTTCTTGTGAAATTCCAACTCATTTTTCACAACAAGCTTTTCTATATTTGCATAGTATGTATATATTATTAATGTTGTAAGTACACATCTTTATATATCTAGAAAAGGTGGTTTTAAAGAGGTAGGCATTTTTTGGAGGTCTCAAGAAGGTAACAAATACAAGAGTGTGTGTGTGTCTGTGTTCTTGTATTCCTAACCTTCTTGAGACATGAAGAAGAAAAAGTATCTTCCATATGAGGAGGTGTGAACAAGTGATGACATAAATCATGGTCCCAATAACATTGCATCCAATAGACAATGTCTCATTTGCACCCCTGCTGGTGACATCTATCAAAATGAGGCTGGTCCCAAATATTTTTCAAATTGACTGTGTGTGCTCTCCCTCTGGTCAACATATGAAATAACAAGTGTGTGTAAGAAATTGAAATGCACCTCCTTTGGCCAAAATGTGAATATATATATATATATATATATATTTTTTTTTTTTATTATTTTTTTTTTTTTTTTTTTTAGAGAGAGACATACTTTAATAACTTGAGAATAATTAACAAACAATTACAAAATCAAAAATAAAAATAATTAACTAAAAGCAGTCGTTTTCTCACAATGTGTCGACTTTTTTCTTATAAAATTGGTAATAATGTGTCATATTTTTTCGGTTTCTGTAATATTGCAGTATTTTCTAGTAAAATTATTACTTTTTTAATGCAAAATTATTATTTTTAATGGAAAATTTTGACATTTGTCAAAGAAAATCTGACATTATTATGACATTTGTCATAATTTTGCCAAGTAAAATTCCGATTACTATTATAACATTGCCAACATTTGAACGTTTTCTTATAACATTTTGACTTTTGTCAAGAACAATCTTGACTCTTTTCAGAAAATTGCCAAAATGTTCAGCTTTTCTTGCAAAATTGCGACTGTCGTTGAGTAAAATTCCAACTTTTATCATAATCATGCACAAATGTTCAGTTTTTCTTGTAAAAATTTGACTTGCGTTGAGTAAAATTACGGCTTTTATTATAACACTGCCACAATTCTACATTTTTCTTGTGAAATTGTGACCTTTTTCTTGTGAAATTCCAACTCATTTTTCACAACAAGCTTTTTTATATTT
This sequence comes from Nerophis lumbriciformis, assembly GCF_033978685.3. NCBI lineage: Eukaryota > Metazoa > Chordata > Actinopteri > Syngnathiformes > Syngnathidae > Nerophis > Nerophis lumbriciformis. Next base: position 3,316,202 of record NC_084548.2, read on the forward strand.
GCATAGTATGTATATGTTATTAATGTTGTAAGTACACATCTTTATATATCTAGAAAAGGTGGTTTTAAAGAGGTAGGCATTTTTTGGAGGTCTCAAGAAGGTAACAAATACAAGAGTGTGTGTGTGTCTGTGTTCTTGTATTCCTAACCTTCTTGAGACATGAAGAAGAAAAAGTATCTTCCATATGAGGAGGTGTGAACAAGTGATGACATAATTCATGGTCCCAATAACATTGCATCCAATAGACAATGTCTCATTTGCACCCCTGCTGGTGACATCTATCAAAATGAGGCTGGTCCCAAATATTTTTCAAATTGACTGTGTGTCGCTTTTAAAAGTGCTCCCCCTCTGGTCAACATATGAAATAACAAGTGTGTGTAAGAAATTGAAATGCACCCCCTTTGGCCAAAATGTGAATATAATTATATATATATATATACATATATATATATATATATATATATATATATATATATATATATATATATATATATATATATATATATTTTTTAGAGAGAGACATACTATAATAACTTGAAGTAAATAATGAAGATTAACAACCAATTACAAAATAAAAAATAAAAATAATTAAATAATTAACTAAAAGCAGTCTTTTTCTCACAATGTGTTGACTTGAATTGGTCAATTTATTGACCAATTTTATGACTCAAACAATTTCTCATATTTTTTAGGTTTCTGTAATATTGCAGTATTTTCTAGTAAAATTATTACTTTTTTAATGTAAAAATTATTATTTTTAATGCAAAATGGTGACATTTGTCATATAAAAATCTGACTTTTATCACAATATTGCCAATTAGTTTGCTCTTCTTGTAAAACAGTGACATTTTTTAAGTAAAATTATGACATTTGTCATCATTTTGCCAATTAAAATTCCGATTACTATTATAATATTGCCAACATTTGAACGTTTTCTTATAACATTTTGACTTTTGTCAAGAACAATCTTGATTCTTTTCAGAAAATTGCCAAAATGTTCAGCTTTTCTTGCAAAATTGCGACTGTCGTTGAGTAAAATTCCAACTTTTATCATAATCTTGCACAAATGTTCAGTTTTTCTTGTAAAAATTTGACTTGCGTTGAGTAAAATTACGGCTTTTATTATAACACTGCCACAATTCTACATTTTTCTTGTGAAATTCCAACTCATTTTTCACAACAAGCTTTTCTATAATTGCATAGTATGTATATATTATTAATGTTGTAAGTACACATCTTTATATATCTAGAAAAGGTGGTTTTAAAGAGGTAGGCATTTTTTGGAGGTCTCAAGAAGGTAACAAATACAAGAGTGTGTGTGTGTCTGTGTTCTTGTATTCCTACCCTTCTTGAGACATAAAGAAGAACAAGTATCTTCCATATGAGGAGGTGTGAACAAGTGATGACATAAATCATGGTTCCAATAACATTGCATCTAAAAGACAATGTCTCATTTGCACCCCTGCTGGTGACATCTATCAAAATGAGGCTGGTCCCAAATATTTTTCAAATTGACTGTGTGTCGCTTTTAAAAGTGCTCCCCCTCTGGTCAACATATGAAATAACAAGTGTGTGTAAGAAATTGAAATGCACCCCCTTTGGCCAAAATGTGAATATAATTATATATATATATATATATATATATATATATATATATATATATATATATTTTTTTTTTAGAGAGACATACTATAATAACTTGAAGTAAATAATGAAGATTAACAACCAATTACAAAATAAAAAATAAAAATAATTAACTAAAAGCAGTCTTTTTCTCACAATGTGTCGATTTTTTTCTTATAAAATTGGTAACAATTTTTCATATTTTTTCTGTTTCTGTAATATTGCAGTATTTTCCAGTAAAATTATTACTTTTTTATGTAAAATTATTATTTTTAATGCAAAATGGTGACATGTGTCATAAAAATCAGACTTTTATCACAATATTGCCAATTGTTTTGCTGTTCTTGTAAAATAGACATTTTTAAAGTAAAATTATGACATTTGTCATAATTTTGCCGAGTAAAATTCTGATTATTATTATAATATTGCCAACATTTTAAAGTTTTCTTATACAATTGTGACTTTTATCAAGTACAATCTTGACTCTTTTCATACAATTGCCAAAATGTTAAGCTTTTCTAGTAAATTTGCGACTGTTGTTGAGTAAAAATCCAACTTTTATCATAATATTGCACAAATGTTCAGTTTTTCTTGTAAAATTTTGACTTGCGTTGAGTAAAATTACGACTTTTATTATATTACTAGAGGGAGGCATTTTTTGGAGGTCTCAAGAAGGTAACACATAGAGTGTGTGTGTGTGTGTGTGTGTGTGTGTGTGTGTGTGTGTGTTCTTGTATTTCTATCCTTTTTGAGACATAAAGAAGGAAAAGTATCTTCCATATGAGGAAGTGTGAACAAATGATGACATAAATCATGGTCCCAATAACATTGCATCTAATAGACAATGTCTCATTTGCACCCCTGCTGGTGACATCTATCAAAATGAGGCTGGTCCCAAATATTTTTCAAATTGACTGTGTGTCGCTTTTAAAAGTGCTCCCCCTCTGGTCAACATATGAAATAACAAGTGTGTGTAAGAAATTGAAATGCGCCCCCTTTGGCCAAAATGTGAATATAATTATATATATATATACATATATATATATATATATATATATATATATATATATATATATATATATATATATATATATATATATATATACATATACATATATATATATATATATATATATATATATAATATATATATATATATATATATATATATATATATATATATATATATATATATATATATATATATATATATATATATATTTTTTTTTTAGAGAGAGACATACTATAATAACTTGAAGTAAATAATAAGATTAACAACCAATTACAAAATAAAAAATAAAAATAATTAACTAAAAGCAGTCTTTTTCTCACAATGTGTTGACTTGAATTGGTCAATTTATTGACCAATTTTATGACTCAAACAATTTCTCATATTTTTTAGGTTTCTGTAATATTGCAGTATTTTCTAGTAAAATTATTACTTTTTTATGTAAAATTATTATTTTTAATGCAAAAAGGTGACATTTGTCATATAAAAATCTGACTTTTATCACAATATTGCCAATTAGTTTGCTGTTCTTGTAAAATAGTGACATTTTTAAAGTAAAATGATGACATTTGTCATCATTTTGCCAAGTAAAATTCCGATTACTATTATAATATTGCCAACATTTGAACGTTTTCTTATAACATTTTGACTTTTGTCAAGAACAATCTTGATTCTTTTCAGAAAATTGCCAAAATGTTCAGCTTTTCTTGCAAAATTGCGACTGTCGTTGAGTAAAATTCCAACTTTTATCATAATCTTGCACAAATGTTCAGTTTTTTTTGTAAAAATTTGACTTGCGTTGAGTAAAATTACGGCTTTTATTATAACACTGCCACAATTCTACATTTTTCTTGTGAAATTTTGACCTTTTTCTTGTGAAATTCCAACTCATTTTTCACAACAAGCTTTTTTATATTTGCATAGTATGTATATATTATTAATGTTGTAAGTACACATCTTTATATATCTAGAAAAGGTGGTTTCAAAGAGGTAGGCATTTTTTGGAGGTCTCAAGAAGATAACAAATACAAGAGTGTGTGTGTCTGTATTCTTGTATTCCTACCCTTCTTGAGACATAAAGAAGGAAAAGTATCTTCCATATGAGGAGATGTGAACAAGTGATGACATAAATCATGGTCCCAATAACATTGCATCTAATAGACAATGTCTCATTTGCACCCCTGCTGGTGACATCTATCAAAATGAGGCTGGTCCCAAATATTTTTCAAATTGACTGTGTGTGCTCTCCCTCTGGTCAACATATGAAATAACAAGTGTGTGTAAGAAATTGAAATGCACCTCCTTTGGCCAAAATGTGAATATATATATATATATATATATATATATATATATATATATATATATTTTTTTTTTAGAGAGAGACATACTTTAATAACTTGAGAATAATTAACAAATAATTACAAAATCAAAAATAAAAATAATTAACTAAAAGCAGTCGTTTTCTCACAATGTGTCGACTTTTTTCCTATAAAATTGGTAATAATGTGTCATATTTTTTCGGTTTCTGTAATATTGCAGTATTTTCTAGTAAAATTATTACTTTTTTAATGTAAAATTATTATTTTTAATGCAAAATTTTGACATTTGTCAAAGAAAATCTGACATTATTATGACATTTGTCATAATTTTGCCAAGTACAATTCCGATTACTATTATAATATTGCCAACATTTGAACGTTTTCTTAAAACATTTTGACTTTTGTCAAGAACAATCTTGATTCTTTTCAGAAAATTGCCAAAATGTTCAGCTTTTCTTGCAAAATTGCGACTGTCGTTGAGTAAAATTCCAACTTTTATCATAATCATGCACAAATGTTCAGATTTTCTTGCAAAAATTTGACTTGCGTTGAGTAAAATTACGTCTTTTATTATAACACTGCCACAATTTTACATTTTTCTTGTGAAATTGTGACCTTTTTCTTGTGAAATTCCAACTCATTTTTCACAACAAGATTTTTTTATATTTGCATAGTATGTATATATTATTAATGTTGTAAGTACACATCTTTATATATCTAGAAAAGGTGGTTTTAAAGAGGTAGGCATTTTTTGGAGGTCTCAAGAAGGTAACAAATACAAGAATGTGTGTGGGTGTGTGTGTGTGTGTGTGTTCTTGTATTCCCACCCTTCTTGAGACATAAAGAAGGAAAAGTATCTTCCATATGAGGAGGTGTGAACAAGTGATGACATAATTCATGGTCCCAATAACATTGCATCTAATAGACAATGTCTCATTTGCACCCCTGCTGGTGACATCTATCAAAATGAGGCTGGTCCCAAATATTTTTCAAATTGACTGTGTGTCGCTTTTAAAAGTGCTCCCCCTCTGGTCAACATATGAAATAACAAGTGTGTGTAAGAAATTGAAATGCACCCCCTTTGGCCAAAATGTGAATATAATTATATATATATATACATATATATATATATATATATATATATATATATATATATATATATATATATATATATATATATATATATATATATATATATATATATATATACATATATATATATATATATATATATATATATATATATATATATATATATATATATATATATATATATATATATATATATATATATATATACATATATATATATATATATATATATATATATATATATATATATATATATATATATATATATATATATTTTTTTTTAGAGAGAGACATACTATAATAACTTGAAGTAAATAATGAAGATTAACAACCAATTACAAAATAAAAAATAAAAATAATTAACTAAAAGCAGTCTTTTTCTCACAATGTGTTGACTTGAATTGGTCAATTTATTGACCAATTTTATGACTCAAACAATTTCTCATATTTTTTAAGGTTTCTGTAATATTGCAGTATTTTCTAGTAAAATTATTACTTTTTTATGTAAAATTATTATTTTTAATGCAACATGGTGACATTTGTCATATAAAAATCCGACCTTTATCACAAAATTGCCAATTGTTTTGCTGTTCTTGTAAAATAGTGACATTTTTAAAGTAAAATTATGACATTTGTCATCATTTTGCCAAGTAAAATTCCGATTACTATTATAATATTGCCAACATTTGAACGTTTTCTTATACAATTTTGACTTTTGTCAAGAACAATCTTGATTCTTTTCAGAAAATTGCCAAAATGTTCAGCTTTTCTTGTAAAATTGCACAAATGTTCAGTTTTTCTTGCAAAAATTTGACTTGCGTTGAGTAAAATTACGTCTTTTATTATAACACTGCCACAATTTTACATTTTTCTTGTGAAATTGTGACCTTTTTCTTGTGAAATTCCAACTCATTTTTCACAACAAGCTTTTTTTATATTTGCATAGTATGTATATATTATTAATGTTGTAAGTACACATCTTTATATATCTAGAAAAGGTGGTTTTAAAGAGGTAGGCATTTTTTGGAGGTCTCAAGAAGGTAACAAATACAAGAATGTGTGTGGGTGTGTGTGTGTGTGTGTTCTTGTATTCCCACCCTTCTTGAGACATAAAGAAGGAAAAGTATCTTCCATATGAGGAGGTGTGAACAAATGATGACATAAATCATGGTCCCAATAACATTGCATCTAATAGACGATGTCTCATTTGCACCCCTGCTGGTGACATCTATCAAAATGAGGCTGGTCCCAAATATTTTTCAAATTGACTGTGTGTCGCTTTTAAAAGTGCTCCCCCTCTGGTCAACATATGAAATAACAAGTGTGTGTAAGAAATTGAAATGCACCCCCTTTGGCCAAAATGTGAATATAATTATATATATATATACATATATATATATATATATATATATATATATATATATATATATTATATATATATATATATATATATATATATACATATATATATATATATATATATATATATATATATATATATATATATATATATATATATATATATATATATATATATATATTTTTTTTTTTAGAGAGAGACATACTATAATAACTTGAAGTCAATAATGAAGATTAACAACCAATTACAAAATAAAAAATAAAAATAATTAACTAAAAGCAGTCTTTTTCTCACAATGTGTTGACTTGAATTGGTCAATTTATTGACCAATTTTATGACTCAAACAATTTCTCATATTTTTTAGGTTTCTGTAATATTGCAGTATTTTCTAGTAAAATTATTACTTTTTTATGTAAAATTATTATTTTTAATGCAACATGGTGACATTTGTCATATAAAAATCTGACTTTTATCACAATATTGCCAATTGTTTTGCTGTTCTTGTAAAATAGTGACATTTTTAAAGTAAAATTATGACATTTGTCATCATTTTGCCAAGTAAAATTCCGATTACTATTATAATATTGCCAACATTTGAACGTTTTCTTATACAATTTTGACTTTTGTCAAGAACAATCTTGATTCTTTTCAGAAAATTGCCAACATGTTAAGCTTTTCTTGTAAAATTGCAACTGTTGTTGAGTAAAATTCCAACTTTTATCATAATCATGCACAAATGTTCAGTTTTTCTTGTAAAAATTAGACTTGCGTTGAGTAAAATTACGACTTTTATTATATTACTAGAGGGAGGCATTTTTTGGAGGTCTCAAGAAGGTAACACATACAAGAGTGTCTGTGTGTGTGTGTGTGTTCTTGTATTCTTACCCTTCTTGAGACATAAAGAAGGAAAAGTATCTTCCATATGAAGAGGTGTGAACAAGTGATGACATAAATCATGGTCCCAATAACATTGCATCTAATAGACAATGTCTCATTAGCACCCCTGCTGGTGACATCTATCAAAATGAGGGTGGTCCCAAATATTTTTCAAATTGACTGTGTGTCGCTTTTAAAAGTGCTCCCCCTCTGGTCAACATATGAAATAACAAGTGTGTGTAAGAAATTGAAATGCACCCCCTTTGGCCAAAATGTGAATATATATATATATATATATATTAGAGATACATACTATAATAACTTGAAGTAAATAATGAAGATTAACAACCAATTACAAAATAAAAAATACAAATAATTAACTAAAAGCAGTCTTTTTCTCACAATGTGTCGACTTTTTTCTTATAAAATTGGTAACAATTTGTGATATTTTTTTGGTTTATGTAATATTGCAGTATTTTCTAGTAAAATTAGTAAAAATATTACCCCTGCTAGTGACATCTATCAAATTGAGGCTGGTCCCAAAAAGGAGGGATTTTTCACGTTGACTGTGTGTCACTTTTAAAAGTATTCCCCCTCTGGTCAACATATGAAATAACAAGTGTGTGTAAAAATCTGAAGTGCTCCCCCTCTGGTCAACATATGAAATAACAAGTGTGTGTAAAGAAAATGAAATGCGCCCCCTTTGGACAAAATGTAAAAAAAAAAAAATAATGTTTTTTTTATATATAGAAACATACTATAAAAACTTGAAGTAAATAATGAAGATTAACAACCAATTATAAAATAAAAATAATTAACTAAAAGCAGTCTTTTTCTCACAATGTGTCGACTTTTTTCTTATAAAATTGGTAACAGTTTGTCATATTTTTTCGGTTTCTGTAATATTGCAGTATTTTCTAGTAAAATTATTACTTTTTTATGTAAAATTATTATTTTTAATTTCAAAATGGTGACATTTGTCATATAAAAATCTGACTTTTATCACAATAATGCCAATTGTTTTGCTGTTATTGTAAAATAGTGACATTTTTAAAGTAAAATTATGACATTTGTCATAATTTTGCCAAGTACAATTCCGATTACTATTATAATATTGCCAACATTTGAACGTTTTCTTATAAAATTTTGACTTTTGTCAAGAACAATCTTGATTCTTTTCAGAAAATTGCCAAAATGTTCAGCTTTTCTTGCAAAATTGCGACTGTCGTTGAGTAAAATTCCAACTTTCATCATAATCATGCACAAATGTTCAGATTTTCTTGCAAAAATTTGACTTGCGTTGAGTAAAATTACGGCTTTTATTATAACACTGCCACAATTCTACATTTTTCTTGTAAAATTGTGACCTTTTTCTTGTGAAATTCCAACTCATTTTTCACAACAAGCTTTTTTTATATTTGCATAGAATGTATATATTATTAATGTTGTAAGTACACATCTTTATATATCTAGAAAAGGTGGTTTTAAAGAGGTAGGCATTTTTTGGAGGTCTCAAGAAGGTAACAAATACAAGAATGTGTGTGGGTGTGTGTGTGTGGGTGTGTTCTTGTATTCCTAACCTTCTTGAGACATGAAGAAGAAAAAGTATCTTCCATATGAGGAGGTGTGAACAAGTGATGACATAAATCATGGTCCCAATAACATTGCATCCAATAGACAATGTCTCATTAGCACCCCTGCTGGTGACATCTATCAAAATGAGGCTGGTCCCAAATATTTTTCAAATTGACTGTGTGTGCTCTCCCTCTGGTCAACATATGAAATAACAAGTGTGTGTAAGAAATTGAAATGCACCTCCTTTGGCCAAAATGTGAATATATATATATATATATATATATATATATATATATATATATATATATATATATATATATATATATATATTTTTTTTTTTTTAGAGAGAGACATACTTTAATAACTTGAGAATAATTAACAAACAATTACAAAATCAAAAATCAAAATAATTAACTAAAAGCAGTCGTTTTCTCACAATGTGTCGACTTTTTTCCTATAAAATTGGTAATAATGTGTCATATTTTTTCGGTTTCTGTAATATTGCAGTATTTTCTAGTAAAATTATTACTTTTTTAATGTAAAATTATTATTTTTAATGCAAAATTTTGACATTTGTCAAAGAAAATCTGACATTATTATGACATTTGTCATAATTTTGCCAAGTAAAATTCCGATTACTATTATAACATTGCCAACATTTGAACGTTTTCTTATACAATTTTGACTTTTGTCAAGAACAATCTTGACTCTTTTCAGAAAATTGCCAAAATGTTCAGCTTTTCTTGCAAAATTGCGACTGTCGTTGAGTAAAATTCCAACTTTTATCATAATCATGCACAAATGTTCAGATTTTCTTGCAAAAATTTGACTTGCGTTGAGTAAAATTACGTCTTTTATTATAACACTGCCACAATTTTACATTTTTCTTGTGAAATTGTGACCTTTTTCTTGTGAAATTCCAACTCATTTTTCACAACAAGCTTTTTTTATATTTGCATAGTATGTATATATTATTAATGTTGTAAGTACACATCTTTATATATCTAGAAAAGGTGGTTTTAAAGAGGTAGGCATTTTTTGGAGGTCTCAAGAAGGTAACAAATACAAGAATGTGTGTGGGTGTGTGTGTGTGTGTGTGTGTGTGTGTGTTCTTGTATTTCTACCCTTTTTGAGACATAAAGAAGAAAAAGTATCTTCCATATGAGGAGGTGTGAACAAGTGATGACATAAATCATGGTCCCAATAACATTGCATCCAATAGACAATGTCTCATTTGCACCCCTGCTGGTGACATCTATCAAAATGAGGCTGGTCCCAAATATTTTTCAAATTGACTGTGTGTGCTCTCCCTCTGGTCAACATATGAAATAACAAGTGTGTGTAAGAAATTGAAATGCACCTCCTTTGGCCAAAATGTGAATATATATATATATATATATATATATATATATATATATATATATTTTTTTTTTTTTTTTAGAGAGAGAGACATACTTTAATAACTTGAGAATAATTAACAAACAATTACAAAATAAAAAATAAAAATAATTAACTAAAAGCAGTCGTTTTCTCACAATGTGTCGACTTTTTTCCTATAAAATTGGTAATAATGTGTCATATTTTTTCGGTTTCTGTAATATTGCAGTATTTTCTAGTAAAATTATTACTTTTTTAATGTAAAGTTATTATTTTTAATGCAAAATTTTGACATTTGTCAAAGAAAATCTGACATTATTATGACATTTGTCATAATTTTGCCAAGTAAAATTCCGTTTACTATTATAATATTGCCAACATTTGAACGTTTTCTTATAACATTTTGACTTTTGTCAAGAACAATCTTGACTCTTTTCAGAAAATTGCCAAAATGTTCAGCTTTTCTTGCAAAACTGCGACTGTCGTTGAGTAAAATTCCATCTTTTATCATAATATTGCACAAATATGTAGTTTTTCTTGTAAAATTTTGACTTGCGTTGAGTAAAATTACGGCTTTTATTATAACACTGCCACAATTCTACATTTTTCTTGTGAAATTCCAACTCATTTTTCACAACAAGCTTTTCTATATTTGCATAGTATGTATATATTATTAATGTTGTAAGTACACATCTTTATATATCTAGAAAAGGTGGTTTTAAAGAGATAGGCATTTTTGGAGGTCTCAAGAAGGTAACAAATACAAGAGTGTGTGTGTGTCTGTGTTCTTGTATTCCTAACCTTCTTGAGACATAAAGAAGGAAAAGTATCTTCCATATGAGGAGGTGTGAACAAGTGATGACATAAATCATGGTCCCAATGACATTGCATCTAATAGACAATGTCTCATTTGCACCCCTGCTGGTGACATCGATCAAAATGAGGCTGGTCCCAAATATTTTTCAAATTGACTGTGTGTCGCTTTTAAAAGTGCTCCCCCTCTGGTCAACATATGAAATAACAAGTGTGTGTAAGAAATTGAAATGCACCCCCTTTGGCCAAAATGTGAATATATATATATATATATATATATATATATATATATATATATATATATATATATATATATATATATATATATATATATATATATATATATATATATATATATTAGAGATACATACTATAATAACTTGAAGTAAATAATGAAGATTAACAACCAATTACAAAATAAAAAATAAAAATAATTAACTAAAAGCAGTCTTTTTCTCACAATGTGTCGACTTTTTTCTTATAAAATTGGTAACAATTTGTGATATTTTTTTGGTTTATGTAATATTGCAGTATTTTCTAGTAAAATTAGTAAAATTATTACCCCTGCTGGTGACATCCATCAAAATGAGGCTGGTCCCAAAAAGGAGGGATTTTTCACGTTGACTGTGTGTCACTTTTAAAAGTATTCCCCCTCTGGTCAACATATGAAATAACAAGTGTGTGTAAAAATCTGAAGTGCTCCCCCTCTGGTCAACATATGAAATAACAAGTGTGTGTAAAGAAATTGAAATGCGCCCCCTTTGGACAAAATGTAAAAAAAAAAATAAATGTTTTTTTATATATAGAAACATACTATAAAAACTTGAAGTAAATAATGAAAATTAACAACCAACTACAAAATAAAAAATAATTAACTAAAAGCAGTCTTTTTCTCACAATGTGTCGACTTTTTTCTTATAAAATTGGTAACAATTTGTCATATTTTTTCGGTTTCTGTAATATTGCAGTATTTTCTAGTAAAATGATTACTTTTTTATGTAAAATTATTATTTTTAATGCAAAATGGTGACATGTGTCATAAAAATCTGACTTTTATCACAATATTGCCAATTGTTTTGCTGTTCTTGTAAAATAGTGACATTTTTAAAGTAAAATTATGACATTTGTCATAATTTTGCCGAGAAAAATTCTGATTATTATTTTAATATTGCCAACATTTTAAAGTTTTTTATATAAAATTGTGACTTTTATCAAGTACAATCTTGACTTTTTTCATAAAATTGCCAAAATGTTTAGCTTTTCTAGTAAATCTGTGACTGTTGTTGAGTGAAATTCCAACTTGTATCATAATATTGCACAAGTGTTTAGTTTTTCTTGTAAAATTTTGACTTGCGTTGAGTAAAATTACGACTTTTATTATAATACTAGAGGTAGGCATTTTTTGGAGGTCTCAAGAAGAAAACAAATACAAGAGTGTGTGTGTGAGTGTGTGTGTGTGTTCTTGTATTCCTACCCTTCTTGAGACATAAAGAAGGAAAAGTATCTTCCATATGAGGAGGTGTGAACAAGTGATGACATAATTCATGGTCCCAATAACATTGCATCTAATAGACAATGTCTCATTAGCACCCCTGCTGGTGACATCCATCAAAATGTGGGTGGTCCCAAATATTTTTCAAATTGACTGTGTGTCGCTTTTAAAAGTGCTCCCCCTCTGGTCAACATATGAAATAACAAGTGTGTAAGAAATTGAAATGCACCCCCTTTGGCCAAAATGTGAATATGTATATATATATATATATATATATATATATATATATATATATATATATATATATATATATATATATATATTTTTTTTTTTAGAGAGACATACTATAATAACTTGAAGTAAATAATGAAGATTAACTACCAATTGCAAAATAAAAAATACAAATAATTAACTAAAAGCAGTCTTTTTCTCACAATGTGTCGACTTTTGTCTTATAAAATTGGTAACAATTTTTCATATTTTTTCTGTTTCTGTAATATTGCAGTATTTTCTCGTAAAATTATTACTTTTTTATGTAAAATTATTATTTTTAATGCAACATGGTGACATTTGTCATATAAAAATCTGACTTTTATCACAATATTGCCAATTGTTTTGCTGTTCTTGTAAAATAGACATTTTTAAAGTAAAATTATGACATTTGTCATAATTTTGCCGAGTCAAATTCCAATTATTATTATAATATTGCCAACATTTTAAAGTTTTCTTATACAATTGTGACTTTTATCAAGTACAATCTTGACTCTTTTCATACAATTTGCCAAAATGTTAAGCTTTTCTAGTAAATTTGCGACTGTTGTTGAGTAGAAATCCAACTTTTATCATAATATTGCACAAATGTTCAAGTTTTCTTGTAAAATTTTGACTTGCGTTGATTAAAAATACGACTTTTATTATATTACTAGAGGGAGGCATTTTTTGGAAGTCTCAAGAAGGTAACACATACACGAGTGTCTGTGTGTGTGTGTGTGTGTGTGTTCTTGTATTTCTATCCTTTTTGAGACATAAAGAAGGAAAAGTATCTTCCATATGAGGAGGTGTGAACAAGTGATGACATAAATCATGGTCCCAATAACATTGCATCTAATAGACAATGTCTCATTTGCACCCCTGCTGGTGACATCTATCAAAATGAGGCTGGTCCCAAATATTTTTCAAATTGACTGTGTGTCGCTTTTAAAAGTGCTCCCCCTCTGGTCAACATATGAAATAACAAGTGTGTGTAAGAAATTGAAATGCGCC